>NW_028278313.1:0-59397 GCF_059751315.1 Micrasema longulum
TGTCAGAGTGTGCAACTTCCTGTGTGATTTGAAGCACACCATTACAGTACCATCCCCGGTTCGTTATGGGATGTCAGGATAAATATTTATATTTCCTTCCTTCGGACGTAAAAGTTTTATTGGTTTCGTCTGGGGAACCGAAAAACGTTGCTTCACTTCCAAACATCGACATTAGAAAAATGGACGGTAGACATCTTTTTCTAACGCTGACCAGAAGGAAACGAATCGTAAATTTATTAGGAATGTTCGGGAAAACATTGGCTACTCAAATTTTTCCGAAATACCATTGCTAGTAAAATACTAATAATATGATTATTCATTCTTTAATTCTTAAAATACTGTGGTAAATAATCTCTTTGCGTGCGGTGTTGTAACATCGTGTTACCACTGGTAAAAGATGGAATATTCTAAAGTTCAGAAGGTTGAAAAAAAAAATGGAAAAATACTGTTTAATAATCCCTTTTCACAATTTATGTAAAAAAACATATAATTCAGCCTTTTATAGCAAAATAAATTAAAATCATAAATACGCCGCTCAAATTATAAGCGTGCGTCCCCTATCACTGTCATCAATCGACTGAAGACTGAATCTGTTTTACACAACACCCGCTACAGAAAAGCGTCTCCGTCTATTTTGTTATGAGTTCTATCTTCGTGTTCTCTCTTATACAGACATGTTGCTGAATTAGCGGACATTTACTTTTCGCGTAGCATTGATAAATATTCAGCATAGTTGTACAAATTTTACTTTCCAAACTCAGTGTGAAAATGACCATTTGAAGATTACAAAAAATACGAGTTCATCATTTGAAAAAATAAGAGAGATATATCAAGTCTTGTGTTCTGTGTCGATTAGTGTGACATCACAGCCACACAAGAGTTAAAAACATCCACGAATCTTACAAACTAATAGTTTAGGACGCGAATTAGGCAAATAAGGTACATTAGCATATAGTAAGAAATTCGTTTAAGGAATTGCGTTGTGGTCCCATGGCTAGTATTGCAGGCTCACGGATCAAAGGTTCGAGGTTCGAACTCCACTCTACCCCAACTTGATTTCCATTTTCTAATACTGAATTATTTACAAGTCGTTGAAAGATGGCCACCGATAAATAATTGAGTTTTTTCTTGAGCCGAGCAAGTCCCTATAATGTAATTGTCATGTCTATGATTTGCTACATCCCTAGAGTGCTTCAGTTCCTTAGAAGTTTCTTGTTAGTACAAATACGTGGAAAACCGACACATTTTCTTTCGGACTCATGGCTTTTTTATTAAAACACATATTTACTACAAAATATGGGCAATAAATGGTTTGTAAAAACGATCAATTATAAGTAAAATGCGTTTATCAGTTTTTTAGTCTGTGCTCGGGCGAATTAAGAATGCAATTTTTTATGTGAAAGAAAATCTAAATCCTAAACGAGTGATTTTGAAACGACGCGCAACGGCTTAAAGATGGTAAAATTTTGAAAAAAAACGAAATCAAGTGGAGAAACGTCCGCCTCATGCAGTAGTAGATGTTGTGTTTGCCTAACATGCTTGAGGTCTTAGAATTGCTTTCAGGTAGGGTTGATGTAAAAAGCTTCTTTAAAAGGTAGTTTTTCACAGCAATATTTCATTATTTTGGACTGGAATTTGAATTATTAGACTGATTACGTTACCTTCATGTAACAAATCATCAAAATACACTGCATCTGGTAGACAGTATTTGTTCCCAATCACAACAAAAAAATAACAAATGTTTCAATCCAAAGTGCTAATGAATTAATTAGTCCATTAAATTATTAATGCCTAGTACTTAAGGGCTTCCAACTCTTAAAACATAAAAATGACAGATTCTAAGCTTTCTTATCTCGCTCGTTCAACAAGTTAGTGCGTCGGCATAAATAAAATGGAACATATTTTATTAAATAATTATTTATTTTTTTCGTTTTTCTCCACCGACCGGTTTCAAAGCAAACAAGCTTCTTCGTCAAAGTTTAAGTAACTTATGAATTACTACTATTTTATTTTATCATGTTAACTAAATACTATACGTGGACCCAATAAATCAAATTATTTTTTTTCCTTAAAAGGATGGTAATTCGATATCAATGTTTTCGAAACAAGACAGAAGAGGACTAAAATAAATAATGTTCATTGGTTATTAATTATTTTTTTCTTATTACAAATCGCTTTCTTAATTTCTAAGATTTCTAAGTTGTCTAATTTTAATATTTTATTTTTTTTACTATTTTATTGACCCAATAAATCAAGTCTTTTTTTCCTTACAAGGGTGGTAATTTGATATCAATGTTTTCGAAACTAGACAGGAGAGGACTAAAATAAATAATGTTTATTTGGTTATTAATTATTTTTTTCTTATTACAAATCGCTTTTTTAATTTCTAAGATTTCTAAGTTGTCTAATTTTAATATTATATTTTTTTAACTATTTTATTGACCCAATAAATCAAGTCTTTTTTTCCTTACAAGGGTGGTAATTTGATATCAATGTTTTCATAACTAGACAGGAGAGGACTAAAAGAAATATTTTTTATTTGGTTATTAATTGTTTTTTCTTATTATTAGCAGCTTTTTAAATTTCTAAGATTTCCAAGTTGTCTAATTTTAATATTTTATTTTCCACAATTTTTATCCAGTGTATTTATTGAATTTATGATTATTTTCTATCAGATGATTTACGAATTCAGAAAAAATATTTTTATTTAAGCTTGAAGAAGCTTGTTTGTTGTGAAACCGGTAGGTGGGAAAAAAAATGTGGTTAAAAACAAAGTTGTTCTATTAATTTTATTATAAAGAATAACCACAAAGTTAGTGCTTTAAATATAAACTTTATATAATTTTTTTTTTTTTTTTTTACCATACATTCACCCAAGAGCTTTCAGCTTAGTTTATGCTTGTTTTTTTCAATTCCATACTCCGCTTCCGTACATATGCGTCGGTTTCAGGACCCCATTTTAAACTGCCGATTTCATCTTCTACGACGAGCGTTTCTGTCCTATGGGTGATTTCAATCCACCATTCACCTTGTTCTCGGCACTCACCTTCCATTTAATGTCTTTCTCTGTAAACAAACTTCTCAGAAACACAAACTCTTCTGCCTCTTTTAGGATATCTCCATTCACAGTGATCTCATATAAAAGGAGATTTTACACGAGGACAATTGAATGAAGTTATGCAGAAAGCAGCCAGCTATAGAAAAGTCAAACTTAGATAATAACGCTTCTGTGAAAATAGTTAATAATAAAATTTATACAACAGTTGAAATGTTTTTTACTTTGACAAATAAAAAGTTATGAAAATCATCGTTTTTTTATGATAAAAAAATATTTTATGATGTATTTGACCAGTTTCAATATTTTTAAGTGGTTTACAAAACCTAAGATGTGCATTTCACAGAAAACAGCAAGCTCTTATAAAACTCTGATGTAGGTTGTGTCATCATGTATTGCAGATGTTATTTTATATTTATATTAAGGTAATGAATTTAAATGTAAAAAGTGACATTCTGTATCAAAGCATTTTTTATTATAATTTTTTTTGTCATTTTCTAAAATTTGAGAGAACTAGATTTTTGGAGCAATTAATCTTCCTATCAGCATTTATTTCGTAAGATGTTTTTAGTGCTGTGGCATTGCAAATTGAAAAATACCATACAGTTATTTGTATGAAAAGGGTCTGGCTGTTTTTAACAGAATATTGACCTAACGACACCCGATGACACCAATACATAATTTTCTTCAAAATTGTGGACTGGTTTCTTTTAATTGAACGAAGTCATATTCTGCTCATAACAGCTAGGCCGCTTTCATACAAAAAACTGTAATTATCACCTTCTGAAAATAGTGCTGATCACAAAAACGGCATTTCTCAACTAGCCAAAAATACCAATAGCACTAGAAAAAGTTTACGGTTCAGATGCAAATGAGATCTTTTTCTCTTTAATCAATTAAAGGGGTTAAATACTGAACTAATTTAATTTTAAAAAAAAATATTGATGTTAAAATACTCACAAAAAAAGTACGTTTTATTACAGAATGTCACCTTATACATTCAACGTTTGAATGAGGGATCATTCAATATTGTGTAGTTAGCCGACTTTAAAAATCTCCAAATATTCTTTGACATATGATTAAATTAATTATTTTAAAATTTATTAAAACAAAAACTTTAAGCTCCATATTTATGTTCTTCAAAAAGTCTTTAGGAATAACTTTTTTCTTCATACCCCTCTTTTCCCATTTAATTATAGTCTAAATTCGTAATAATGGCTAAATTAAAAAAAAAAAATTTAAAAAAAATCATTAAACATAGATTTATTTGCGAATAATCATAATAACGTGCGACGTTTTCTTTTGAAATAGTTTTGTAGTGTTAAGTGTTTTTTTTTTCTTTTAAATTTAGATTATTGTTTATTTTATGTTTGAGAATATATTCTAACATACTATGTTGCTGTTCGTGAAAATGTAAGTAATAAGCTTAATTGTTATTTGTTTTGATTTTCATACATGAAAATTGTAGCTGTTGGTTATCTAAATAAATAATAAAAAAATGAATTAAGTGATTTTTATAATTTATGAATGAAGTGAGCAACTCAATCAACTTGAACGACTTCAGAATACACGCATAAGATACATTTTTGGTTTTAGGGAATATGACCACATTTCAGATTATCGTAGGCAATTGAAATGGCTTAAGATTAGACAGCGGAGAGACTATCACTTCCTCTCACCTCTGTTCAACATACTTCATTGTCCTTACGCTCCTATGTACCTGCGTGAAAAATTTCAACGCTTATCAGTTCATGGTTTACCTCTTCGTTCTAATTCTCAAGGCACTCTCTCAATACCCATCCACAATTCCCCTTTCTTCTCTAACTCATATAGTGTCCATGCGGTTCGACTGTGAATTCATCTCCCATCCACCATCAAAGATGTTACTACATTATCTCTGTTTAAAGCACGTCTGAAGAAACATCTCCTTTCCTTTCCTTATTTTTCCTCCTTTCCTCTTTCCACATTCTTTTTTTTTCTTTTTTCCAATAGTTTTGATTTAAGGTAATTTATAAACAAATACGTCTCATTTTATTTTTAAATATTTTTAGCCTTTAAATTTTTATTTTCTATTGAATATGTTCTGATCCTTGAATAATAAAAATAAAACTTTTATATAATTGGTTGGTTGAAAGAAATTGCTATTTGGCATTAAGTCCGCCAATGTACAAATAACATTATGAAGAAAAAGTTAAATTAATAAATACATTTTTAACAATTAATTACCGTTATACCAATATAAAATATGTTAAATTAAAAACATAATGGTACAACATTTATCAGAGTTTTACTAAGGCTGGCTATTTTCTCCAAAATGTACATTTAAGGTTGTGTGGTCAGCCAGATTGGGAAATCATTTAAACTGATAAAGTACATAGTATTATTTATTTATTTATTGAGGAAATCATGCAGTCTTTATATAAATACAAGGCACAAAAGAACAATTTAAAAAAGTAAGACCAATTACAGCTTTAACACTAACTTATTATGAATGCAGGAGGAGAGGTGAAAAATTATTGAATTATATGAATATTAAATAAAAAGTACATAAAAGGGAGAAGACATTGTATGGCTCCGAGTCTACTTTTCTCCGTCTCTCTCTGCTTCCATGAACCCTTGTATTTATTTGTAAAAATTCACAACCAACAATAATTAATTAGATGCAGATAGTAAATGTACATATGAATAAGTACAAATTAAGAGTCGAAATCAAAAGTAAAAGTTAAAATGAAAATTAAATGTTTAAATTAAAATTTAAGTTAAAAGTTTAAATGAAAAGTTAAAATTATAATTAACGTATAAAAAAAACAAATGGATGTATATTTTATTATTTGTCAAAGTAAAAAACACTTTAACTGTTGAATATATTTGATTTTTTTTTTCACAAAAGTGCTATTACCTCAGTTTATTTGTTATTTTCTAAGGCTGGCTGCTTTCTGCATAACTACGTTTAACTCAGACTGCCCTGCTTCAGCTCAGTCTGACCACGCAGGACTGCCATTGTTCCATAACCTACCGTCCATCTTTAAGACAATGTCACGGTCCGTTTTCCTGTTATCTGAATTTCTGTTCACAATAGGACAATAGGTCTGATGCTAAGAAAGACGGTATTGTCCTGCTTCCCCGTAAAATACGCATTAGTCATACCTTCATTTCTTTTTAAAACCATCACATTCGATTTACCAGCAGATCGCACTTCTTCCATACATCTTATAACTTTCTAAAAAAAAATGTAACCGTGATTTTTGTAACAAATTAGTTATTTAACATGAATTAATAATTTATATTTATTTCGAAAGTTAGTAGGCTAATTTACGTAACATGTTTGAGATAAGTCATCAAAATAAACATAAGTTTGAGGTTGAAATGAATAATGATGGTATGACTCTGGATATATATTCGTGTGGTTAAATTTCCATATGTCAAGAACTTTCGAAGGCTTTACGACATATGATACCATAACAAAACAAAAACATTACAGCAGAGATGAAAAACACTCTAGAGAACGTACAATATATAATATTGGGCTTATGACCTGTCGTTGGCTGGTTTAAGTGTTTTTCTCTAAAATGTTTTTCATGTTCAGCTTTCCAATGAGATGAATCCAATTTTTGTCTAAAAGAATTTGGATAAACTTAAAATATTGTTGATAAATCCACCTAGTCCATAAAGAAGTAAAGAAATTGAAAAAAAAAATCGAGACAATTCAATGAGATGAATCTCACCCGCATAAATAAAGGTTTCTTAAACTCTTAACTTTTAACTTTACAAACATCAACAGATGAAAGAATTGAAGGAATTCAGATGTCCAAATATGGGCAGAATGGTGAATGTTACACAGTGTTTAAAGTGGCCATTTAAACCAGCCAATGAGAGGTCATAAGCCCTGTAGATGCCTAGACTTCTATTTTAGGTTTTCTTAAATGTGTTTCATCTCTGTTGTTAAGTGTTCTTCTCTAAAATTTTCTTCATTTCAGTTGTAATATGGTAATATTAACAGCCCTCCAAAGAGTAAAATCCAGTGTTTGTCTACAAAAATTTGGACAGACTCAAAATATTGTTGATAAATCCACCTGGTCCGTAAAGAAGTGGAGAAATTGAAAAAAATACATTTTCATGCGTTGCCTAGTATGAAGGTGAAATAATTCAATGAGATGAATCTTACCCGCATAAACAGGTGTTTCAGCTCTTTAACTTCACAAACATCAACAGATGAAAAAATTGAAGGAATTTTGATATCCAAATATGGGCGGAATGGTGAATGTTACACAATGTGTAAAATGGTCACTTAAACCAGCTAATGCGAGGTCATAAGCTTTGTAGAAGCCTAGACTTCTAAATTACCCTCTCTAAAATGTTCTTCATCTCATTTAAAAATACGTAAATATTACCAGTTCCCCGAGGAGTTGAATCCAGTCTTTGTTTCTGCGCAGGTAGTCTTTTTGCATAGTAATAAACTCTGGATCAGAAAGTCCAAAGTTCGAATCCCGCTCTTAATAAAAAATCTAGAGTTTATCTTTTTTTAAATTGGTTTACAGAGAAATAGTAAAATTTAATATGGTATGTTAATGCATAAATTATAATACGATCTTTGCATCTATAATAGTAGAGTGAAAACTTGTGTTTAGAGACGGAGTTTATTTTACATTCATTTTTATTTTTTAAACAAGTTCCTCAAAGTTTGATATTATGTTCTAAAAAAAGCATTATTTCCTATTGCATAGAGTTCGGAATAGGGTGAGTCTAATGTTTTTTGCCAATTAAGATTAAAATTATTATTGATACAAAAACACATATACAAACACACCTCTACACTTACTCTAATGCAAATACACACAAACACACCCCTTTGTTGTACCATTATGTAATGTTTTTATTTAGAAACTTTGCTGGTCTGTCTTTGAACCTTATCTTCATAATATTATTGAATCATTGTTGACTGTATGTTTCCGTAAAATAAATAAATATTAAAAATTGTTTTTAAAGTTTTTATTTTGGAAAATAATTATATTACTAATGCCAAAAATGAATTTACTATTTTGTATTTAACACAAAGTTTTTTTTCTTATTGATTGTATATTTATCTTTTAGTATTCACTTGTGAAACTTTTTTATGTTATTTTATTTATTTAAATCTTAAAGTAGGGCACACATATCATACATATTGTTATGTGTGTTCTAATAATAACATTGAAAATATATTTAATTTATAAATTGTTTATCACATATGTCTTGACCATTATTTTAAATTTTGATATGTTTTTTTCTTCATAAATATTTTTTTCCATTTCGTAATACTTTTTAATTGCTTTAAATAAAATTGAATTTTGTGACTTTGCCTTTTTCCTAAATGGAAGTCTAATTTTGTTCTTTTCTCTAGTATTGTGATCGTGTTCATGCTGGTTCCGATCAATTTTTTTATATATTTTTAATTTGGACATTTTTTTTATTTTAGATACATGTATGTACATTTGTAGTGTTATTATGATTATTTGATATTGTCATTCCAAATATATGATTAACTACTACTACCATCACGCTATTTCCCCGTAGGGGTAGGCAGAGAAAATGGACCACCACACACGTCTATCTTAGCATACATTTCTAGCTTTTTACACATACATCTTGTCATACATGCCCTTCGGTTCTGTCTGCTTTTGACATGACCAGACTTCAGATTTTGGTTTATCTGATCATGCCACGTCTTCCTTGGTCGTCTTCGTCTCACGTTACCGTTCATTTTCGCCATATATGCTTGTTTTACCATTCTTTCGTCGTCCATTCATTCTACGTGACCAAACCATCTCAGAGATCCTTTCCTCATTTTATCAATTACACTTGACTCAGATTTACACTCTCGCCTGATTTCATCATTCGTAACCCTGTCATACATTGATTTTCTACACATTTGTCTAAGAGATCAAATTTCATCCGCGTCTACTCGGCTTCCATCATTCCCCTGCCGGTTCCATGTTTCACTTCTATACATAAGTGTTGGGACTAAAACTCCGTTGTGCACAATTTTATTTGCAATTACTGTGCTCAGTGCTCCGTTCATTATGTTGGCCGCATTCACTCTCCTTTCAAAATCTTTTTCTACTCTTCCATTTCTTGAAAACATGCTTTCCAGATAAACAAATTCTTCTACTTGTTCGAGACATTCGTTGTTTACATTTATTGTGCAGTCAGTAACCTCACTATCCCTTTCAAGTACAATATCATACTATTTTTTTTTTGTCATGAAAACCTTTTCGCTCAAAGGTTTTTTTTATCTAAAGTATTGAAATGGACTCAACTCAATAAAACAATATTTTTGTAAATTGAAATAAATACATTAAATGTGATGAATTCGATTTTAAGTGAATATACTGTAATCCGTAAATAAACGAATAAAATTAATAACCGATAACTTCGTTTTGGTGAATGACGTTTGTATCTCCGCCTCTAGGGCGTTCGGTTATGATATTAATTTGTTTTTTTGTCAGAGCGAATCTTTATTGTCGAACATGAGAGGGATGTTTCTAAATTTAATGTCACACGAGGTCGCTTTTACACAGATTTGATATCACCAATGAAATTGGATACCGCTTTAGATGCGAATTTAAAATTGAGCATGAAACCAAACATCTAACTTTATGTCAAATCTCTGGTAACCGTTTATCATTTTATTGGATTTGTGTATACGAGTGAGTACAGATTGATACGTTTTGTGGTTTTATTGCGATAAAATATATTGCGAGAGACATAAAAAAATGAAAAACAAATTATGTGTGTTTTTATGTCAATCTTAAATAGCCTCATTTACAATATTTTTACATACATTTGGATTTGTTTATCAATATTTTGAGTACTCCCAAAAGCTATAAGAGAAATAGCTCTGGATTTTACCACTCAGGTGGTTTATCAACTTATGCCTACTGGAAAAGGGTCTGATTAGACCCAATATAATTTAAAACTATTGATTATTATTGTTATGTTTTTTTTTTTGCACCACAACAGGCCAGGAGGGACAATTATAGTGGTGAATTACATCACAGAACACCCAGGCTTGAGAAAAATCACATTCATTTTTTTGTTCTCACCGGGGATTGAACCCGGAACCTAACGTGTGTGAGTCAAGCGTCTTGACCACTACACCACGGAGGCCGCCTATGTAAAAAATATGTGAAAAAATATTTTTTTCCGTCAATATTTCTTCAATTTTTTCTTTTTAAAAACCATCTGCCTAAATTTAGAAAGAGTTATTTAGGCAAAAGTTCAAAAATAATAATATTACCTTCATAGTTAGTCACATGTCCTTTGAGTTTTATAATTGTACCAAAGTCTGATGAAAATATTGTTATACAAAAAATTCAGTGATTTCCTGATTTAATTTAAGTATTTAATAGGAAATAAATTGAAATCATTTGCGCCTGGAGTAAATAAGAACCTAGAAATAAAAAAAAATACACTGGCTAATAACGACAATATTACTTTGGGAATCAACTATATATTATTCATAGTTGCATTGACGATGATAGGGGCATTTAAAGCAGTAAATGTCTATTTTAAATAAATCATATAAAAAAATGATAACATTAGTTGTTCATTGAGTTAAAAAAATATTTTTGCAATGTGTGGGTCTTAAAAGAGGCCACAAGATGTCTCGAATTGATCCAAGTAAATGTTGAGAGCTTTCAATGCAAAACCGCCAAAAATATTGAAATATGGCCAGTGCCTAGCATCCCAAAAGTACGGCTTACGTTCAACAGATCAATGATCTAGAATAAGCAGAAGATTAATATTTAATAAGTAATTACGAATTCAACTTACTTTCTGAGTAAATGCCGAACAAGAATCTAAGCTGAGTTCAACTAGATAGGTAAGCGTCAACTAAAGGTTTTTATTAAGCCATGTTAACATTAGGTGGTTCATCTTTATCTTAACCCCGAGCTTAATCTAAATCCATCCTCCTATGAGCATCTGTCAGACACAAAACGTAGTAAAGCGTTTCTTCGAGTGAGTAAGGCAACTTTTATGGCCACTCTGCGACACAAAAACAAGCGAATTTAGGCCGTAACGACATCAGACCAATATACATAGTGACTTGGGGTGGAAATCTGCTTCTTGAGAAAGAATGACCAACACAAAACATTTGGGAAAAAAGTTCAAGGCGTGAATTAGATGCGATTAGTCAAATAAAATTTTTCACTGTTTATTTTATCATGACAATGTTAACAAAAATTCAATAATTATTCTTTTTTTTTTATATTTTAATGTACTGTAAAATAATTTTAATAGTTGACATATAAATTTAAGTGAGAAAGAAACAAATAAAAAAAAATATGCATATTTTATATTTGAAAGAGAGAAAAGTGCGATTTTTGTGAAGCATTATTTTATCCTCTTGTTTCTTTACCTTGTAACAAACAGTACAAAAAACTGTGGAGTTTTATAAAGAAATAACTACAAAAAATATCATTATTATAAACAATTTCCTTTTTCCAGTAATACTTGGTTAAAAGGACTTTGAGATTAAAATTTTAAAACTCTGTAACAGCTATAAATTTTTTAAGTCATCGTACTTTTTTTCTTTTTGAATAAATATATTAATTTTTTGAATATGTCACTCTCGAAGATGTCGCGAAAACGATGTAACCGATCACTGGTTATTTTAAATTTGTGGATGCAAGAATTTTTTTAAAACTCTTGACAAATTTCGCTTGTATTAGGCTCAATATATGAAGGGTCAGCATGCCAGAAATATTAGTACGCCTTATGTTGCAATCGGTTCCTATATGGGCAAATGCCTGTTCTAAGCAACCGATTTGTTGCGGCAAATATGTTAATCAAATTTGTTTCCCATAAATAAAAATAAAATTAAAGAAATAAAATAACATTGAAGAACAAAAGAGAAAAATAATTTACAGTTTATATTAGAATAAAAAAAGATTTCATCAATTATTCAATGGAATTGCATAATATATAGATTACTATCCTAACTTTCGATGTCTGTCGACCAAATCGTAATTGTTTTTTTTCATACTGTTGGATTTTCAAATTTCCAAACTCGCTGTACCAGATTATATTTACATAAATAGGTGGATTGATTTCATGATCAGTGTTATCAAAATGTTTTTTTTATGTGTTGTGACAACAGTTTACCCCGAAGATGGCTCCTGCAATGGTGACCGAATCGCCGGAACGAATCCAACTTACACAGGATTACCCAAATACATATCTACTAATAAAAAATACACCGAGAAGCTCAAAAAGGCTAACATTTCTAACTGACTGGGATCCCATAAAACTGAAACCCGGAGAGCCGATTGAATGAGGTCCGGAAGACCAAATGTTCTTTTATGGTTATATTTATTTCTTAGTGAAAGCCAACTATTTCTTAATATTATTAATAGCGATACCGTTAATTAATTTGTTAGAAAGCGTTTGATATTAAATCCAAATACGAAAAGTTACCGCTATTACTCCGCTAAAGCCAAAAACCGACAGCTTATTAGCCACATCAACAAATTCATGTCTCAATGTAGCAAGATTCTGTACAATTTACTGCGCCATTTGCGTAAACACCTTGCTACGAAAGTGCGAGTATCTTTATATGAACGTAGTTATGCAGAAAACAGCCAAAGCAACGTCGGTTTAGAAAAAGTACGGACCAATGACACCGCCGATTCAAAATTCACACCAAACGGTAACTTTTTGAGAATGCATTATCACTTGGTAAACCTTGCGTAGATAAGTGTTGTCTCATATATGGCTATTCTGCTTTTTAACACAGGCATTCATCCAAAAATGCTTCTCGTAGGTAAAAATCTTTTTCAGCGAAAATTGCGGTCATCTTCCAAACGATTTGAAGCCCAGCCAGCGAACAAACGGCGTTGTTTATGGTCGAGAACTTTAAATTCCGGGGTTAGATAGATCTTATACGGGTGTTAACTTAAGTCTCGACGTAATATTCGCTTAGTTGAAGTATGCGAAAGGCCGAGCTCTTGTGGATGGCGAGGATCGACTGCCTCTAGTTCTGCAGTACACTTTTATTGACAGCGGCGATGTTCTCGGCTAATCTTGCGTTTCTTGAACGTACAAGTGTTGACTAATTAATTACCAAACCGGTGGTCTCAAATTTTGCCACCAAACGTTTAAGAGTTGACAGTGAAAGGTCACCATGTCTACCGTAAAATGGGCACAATGCGTGAAACGTTTGAATTAACGAACGCTCATTTTGATAATATGTGTTTAAACATACTGTTCAATTGTGTAACTTGCCATGGTAATTTGACATAAGTATATAAATAATAAAAAAATATTTGCCAGACGTCATCGAAACAAAATGGCCCCCACGAGCCGTCAAAAGTTACCTAGGCCAATTGAAAAACCCTTTATAAATATTAAAAAAAAACATAATAAAAAAATGATTTTAACCAACTTTTTTTCTACTGACCGGTTTCAAAGCTATGTAAGCTTTTTTATCAAGGTTTACATAACTGATGAATTATATTATATTTATTGTAGTATAAAGCTAATATTGATAAAATAAAATAGGATAGGATAAATTAGTTAAGTTTACCTGGATAAAGAAGCTTTTATAGCTTTAAAACCAGCAGGTAGAAAAATAAGTTCCCTTTTATGTTTAATACATAATGACTAAACACATCAAATTTTACTAGGGCTAACTGTGTTCTGCAAAATGCACATATTAGGTTGTGTTGTCAGCCAGACATTAGAAATCATTAAAACTAGTCGAATACATAATCAAATACTTCACTGAATTATGTTAAAACAAATGTGAGCATAATTTATCATTTGTCAACTTAAAAAACATTCTAACTGTTGTGTAGATTTGATTTACAAAAATGCTATTATCTCAGTTTCACTTTTCTATGGCTGGCTGCTTCCTGCATAACTACGTTCATATGGAACGGGTATGATTATTCTAAATACCCTGTTTCAGGACTTAGTCTAATACCGGTTTTCATCCTATACCTCCCCTATTATGGTAACCATAAGCTTCCCTGTATATTGCTTCAATGCTCAGAAGGTCACAAGGTCGTCAAACTACTCACACCTGTTATTTTTATTAAAAACTTATATACTAATATCGATATGCGACAATGGTACACATTTTGAAAGAGATTAATAAAAAATTGTGTGACAGAGTATTTAAGAAAAAAAAAAATTACCTCTGAAATTTAATCATATGAACCTGCTACGGCTTCAAGTGCTGGTAAATATGCGTTATTTTTGCGAGTATTTTTGAGTCGATAGCTGCTCTTAAGTTTCCGAGACATCCTAATTGACTCATCAAGTAGTGGTTGGCGCGTTTGCCTTCCATTATTGAGGTCAGGTGAGTCAGAACTACTACGCGAACCTGACTTGGCAGGACGCACAAGAGCTGGCAGCTGACAGAGATAACTGGAGGCTTTTTGTGGACACTATATGTTCTAACTAGGTAACAGACAACTAGGTAGAATGATGACGTTACATGGAGGTTAGGTTGTTAGTTCTACGCTTCAGGTGCCAGTCCCGGAATAATTTATTTTTTTGCAATTTTCTAACATTTCACTTCTACCCTAATAAGAATTGAACCCAGGACCTCAAGAATTGAAGCTAACTACTACACTACAAGGCCGACATTTCACCACTTAGTTTCCTTTTTTAAAATTCTATTTCGAGAACAGAACCGTATTCTTCATTTACGTGGACACAGAAAACTATGGGTATATCGTCCGCAAATCAATATCGCACATGTGAGCCAATTTATCTCGTCTAAATCTAGGGCGTCATACAGCGACAGACAAAATTCAGTGAACCACCACTTTTGAAACAAAGTAACATTATAAAGCATAATATAAAGATACATTAGTATTTTACGAGTAAATCTAAAGTTTGAATTTATCGCAACAGAGATGAAATATATTTATGAGAAGGGAATATGGAAGTCTAGGCATTTACATTATTTATGACCTTTCATTGGTTGGTTTGAGTGGCCATTCTATTAATTTATTTCTTTATTCAAAATTATCCTCGTTTAAATATTGATGAACTTATTTAGGCTTTTTAGGCTGTGCCCGTGTCGCGATGGGAATCTTCCCCTTCAGGAAGGGTTACCTTTATTTTTTTCCTACAATCCGTCAGCGCTGAGAATCTTCTTGGGTTATCTCGATCACTGGACTACGCAGTTTTTATCAGGTCATTGTAAATTTAATAAAAAATGATTTGTTTTAAATACTGTTGACTCCCCTTTGTGATGCTGCGGATATCCTAACCAATCATTTGAACACATTCTGTGGTCTTGTTTTTTTCTCCTTCTCTATGATCACCAAATAGAGCTTCTTTCTACTATCCGTGGCTCTGTTATAGGTCCTGTCGGATAAACAGATGTGGTGGCTTCCAAAAAGAATTTTAAGGCTTTTAAAAAGCTTTGTAATCATTTCGGCGAATTGATCATGTCCAATCAATTAAATCCCAGTCAGTAAAAAATTCGCTTCCCTCTTTTCTCAATCCAATAAAGTACATATTAAGTACTTCTAGATTTACTTCTTTCAGCACAAAGATGTTAAGGCTACCAGATTTCAGAGAGCTCCTTCGGGCAGCTTTTCTCGTTTGACAATGAGCTAATTTTTCGTGTATGTGGGCACCGCCAAGGAGACTTATGTCCTCAGATGCGGTGTGCGGTATGTGGTGAGCAAGCTGTGCCCGTGTCAAGCCATAATAATTAGCAATAAAAAATGCATTTTTAAAAAGCCATAATTATTAGCAATATTTATATTTTTTACTTTTTATAGTTAAATCATTTAACTAAATTATGGTGACATGTCAGCTCTCGATTTAATGGGGCAGGAATTCCTACGAACTTTGCCCAGAACTCTTCTCTTATACGTTCAGTATAATTTGAACTTTCCCCTTATTGATCCTTTGATTGTAATAAATAAACATTTAAATGCGCGTTTAAAAACACACATTGTTATTTTATACTTAGTAATTTCCAAAATAAAATTTTATTTTATATCTTATTCTTCATATTTTACATATTGTTTACACTAGAGCAAAAATATTTACACACATGTCCTCCCTCATTCCATTACAACACTCACTCACCCACCCTCTCACACACTTACACTCAACATAACACACTAACATGTATTGTAAGAGTAGTTCATGTATTTCTATGGACATCTGTCATTGATTTTATTCTTTGTATGTTGTATTTGTTATATTAATTAACATGTGTTTCTGTTGATGTCCCCAAAAAATAAAATAAAAATAAATAAATATAGTAAAAATCCAGAAAAAACAGGTAAACATACGAGTTATAAATATTAAAATTCCAAAGAGAACAATATTAAAAAAATACAATGCGTATAAAAATACAAATTTAACATATTAAGATTCATACATAATCAAACATACAAAATAATAGTGACATTAAAATCAATAGAAAAAAAAAAAATAATAATTATAATTGAGGTATTGTTTCTAGAGACTCACTCTATAATCTATACTATAGTAAAAAATAAGAGTAATAAATAATATGCAAAATAACAATGAGTATTTAATTAAATAAAAGTGAATAAACATAAAAATATCAAGATATTAAAAAGCAAATAAAAGTTTGTAAGGAAAGCAGATTAGTCAATTTCCGCTAATCTCGAACTTTAAAAAGATAGACAGCCTCGTCCCAATCGATGTGCAGCAACCAGTTGCAAACATTTTTCTTAAGTACTTGTGGAGTTACGAATTTCGAAACATTTACTTTTCTGCTTATGTTTAAACATCCACGTTTTCTCAATTATTTTATGTGTTGACTTTTGTGAAGTAAAATTAAAAAAAATAAATTAAGACAATCAACAGGCGTATGAAAGCTCTAATAGATTGGTATTAATGATATAGGAATAACCTGTATTGGGTGTGCGCATATTTTGTTAATTAAAAAAAAAAGATTTTATTTTGTACTAGTTCAGTATGTATATATACATCCATGTAATTTTTAAACTTTTTCAATTTTCTTTCCCAGATTGCATAATGTAAACATTATTTTGAATTTATTTCCATGCCTAGTATTCTGTTTATTCTGTTATTTTCAAGTATTTTTCATACCCTTTTTAATTTGTAGTATATCATAATTTTCATTTTTCTGCTTTTGTTAAATAATATTATAGTTTAAAATTTAAAAACGTCTCTAAAAAAATTATTATCTGTATGTCCCTAAATGGGAATATTGTATATAATTATGTATAATATGTTTTCAATATAATAAAAAAAAAAAAAAAAAAAAATATTGAAATACCTTAACGTAAACAATCTTGAAATCTATTTAAATGTACAGTAGGTAAAGTCATGACAAGATTTAGGCAGACAAAGCAAATGTGTTATATCAAGTCAGAGGTGATAACACCGCTGGCATGTTTGCTCTAGCTGTAGGAACACATCGACAGTATTGTTTAGTGAGATTTTATTGACTAATAATAAAATGAAAACCTTTTTTGTAGTGAGTAAGATTCATTGCTGGAGCAACTTTTAACATGATGCGTGTTGTATGAAACTCTAGTCTATACTCGGTCAAAACAAAATGCCGATTATTCAAATCTTATATAATGCCAGTTCTTTCATATGGGTGCAAATTTTGGCACCTTACCAAAGCTCCAAACACTTAACTTATGAGTTTTGAGAGTAAGTGCTTGAGAAGAATATTAGGTATAAGGTGGTTCGATTTTATAACTAACATTGAAGTCCGAGAACGGACGCAGCAGCCTCCTATAACGAGCGTCTTGAGAATGCGGCGGTGGACCTGGCTTGGACACGTGCTGTGCATGCCTCAGGAGAACCTAAACCCTAGTTGCCTCTTCTTTAAGCCTGCGGAACACGCCGTCCTGGAAGGCTGTCAATGACGATCTTTAGACTTTATTCGGCGGAATGAAGGGGCGCTGGATTGACATGGGAAGAAGCGAGAGTGCTGGCTGGCGATAGGGTCTCCTGGAGGCAACTGGTGATGTCCACATGCTCCACTTAAAGGGGAAGTGGAAAAGAAGAATAAGAAGATTCATCTGGTTGGATAATTTCACCTGCAACGCCTGAAAATACCCTCTGTGCTGCAATAAATTCAGAGCTTTATAACTCCCTTAGGAGTAAAATCCAGCCTATTTACAAGCATTAGAACATACAAACAATACTGTTGTTGAAACCAACTGATATAAAAAAAGTATAAAAATTGAATAGTATTTTTAGGCGTTCCCTAGAAAGTGAAATAATTCAGCCAGATGAATCTCACCCATATCAATAAACGTTTACGCTCTATTACTTCACAAAGTTCAACACTGAGAAATGGGAAATTTTAGCCCTACGGGAAATGGATATAAAACATGTTTTCTTATGCGCGATAAAAAATAGAGTATTGAATTTTATGGCAAAGTTTCTTGAAAATGTGTGGGAAAAAAAACGAACCACTTACAAACGACGTCACTAGTTCATATGAATCAACGAACGACTAAAAATGCTGAATGATTTACGGTTAACGGTACGTCAACGCGTCTCTTCAGTTCGTTTTTGTTCAACAGACCAAAACGCAAATCTGCAAAAAAAGAGCTTATAAGTATTTTTTACAAAATAGCTATAAATAATGACCACAACTTGAAAAAAAATTAGTAAAGAGAACCAAAATAAAAAAATAAAAATATCAAAAATATATTTTTATTTCAATTTTACAAATAATGGATTTCTTAGAACTCCTGTACACTTCATACAATTTTGTTAAAAACGGTATACGGTGTCAAAAATATAAATAAATATAAAATATTAAAAATAAGAGATAAAATAAAATAAAATAAATTAAGATATAATAAGACTTTATTATTAAATTTAAGTATAAGACAAAAAATATGTTTTAAGACGCGCATTTTAAATGTTATTTTTTTACAATCAAATAAATCAATAAGGAGAAAGTTTAAATTGTATTCACGAGCAAAACGTATAAGTGGAGAGTTCTAGGCATAGTTCGTACGAACTGCTGGCACATGAAATACATGAAATAGAGAGCTTGACGTGTGACGGGTGCGGTAGCCGGGGACATTTAATGATAACTCCGACAAAAGATTGGTTGGTTGGAAGAAATTGCCATTTGGCAATAAGCCCGCCAATGTACAAATAACACTATGTACAAAAAGTTAAATAAATAAATAAATAAAAAAAGAGCCGGACTTCATTTAGACATTTTCATACTCTTTTCTTATATATTAAGTAATTATTAGATTAACCGTGGATTTGTTTGATTGGCTCTGGTATTGTAAATAAAAATATTTTTTTATTTCAATTTTACAAATTAAGGATTTCTGAGAACACTTAATTCAATTTCGTTAAAAACGGTATATTGGACAAAAACAAACTTAAGCGACTAACGTACCAATCAGCAAAACTGACTGAGAAGAAGCGGAAGAGAACTTGAGATGTCACACGTGGAGTAATTTTAGAAATAAGTCATTTTCATTTAGTCATTTTAGTACTCTTTTCTTTTATATTAAGTTTTCATTAGATTAACAGTGGATTTGTTTGATTGGCTCTAGCATTGTTCATAAAAATATTTTTTTATTTCAATTTTACAAATAAAGGATTTCTTAGAACACTTAAATCAATTTCGTTAAAAACGGTATATTGGACAAAAACAATTTTTTTTAAATAACAACTGTAAAAATCTCGATTAAAATAAAATAAATAAACACAACACTTTCGAAAATCGATGATACGAGTAATAAGATACATTGAAATTTGAAAAAAACCTTTTTATACTTAGTTTAGTAGTTTTTTAACAAATAAAAAAAAAATTGCCTTACTCATTGAGGATGTTTAGACATAGGCAAAATGGTGAATGCTACAGAGTATGTAAAGTGGCCACTTAAACAAGACAATGATAGGCCATAATTCCTGTCCTGTTTTCCCTGTCCGTTGCAATCAATAAAGATCTTAATTAATCTCAAGGGTATGAAATTTCGCATGTCTACAAACATTTGGTTACATTGTTATATGTGAAAATTGTAGTTTAATTTCATTACTAAAATAATGTTCGAATTTTATTTGATACATTCGAATAAAATATAACTTATCGCAAGTTTTAAATAAACGCTTACTCAAAGTTTTGTAATACCGAAAATCTAAATTACTGTGATTTGATTTCCCGGAGGCCGAATGTAAACTTTTGCTCATTAGATAATAAATAAGAAAATTATGCCTACTCAGAAATAAACATGCAAAGTATGTATTTTCCTTGGCGAATATTCTAATGACCTATAAGAGGAATAATATTTAAAGAGATGATTAATCATTTTAATAAGAGCCGGTAACAAGACAGGCATAGCAAGGATACAAAGATAATAAAATAAAATAATTAAATTAACATACAACTGAACGTAGTTATATATTAATACCACGTATTTTATTGATACCACTATTTTGTATATTTGATTATCTGTGATTCTTAATTTGTATAATTTTATATTTTAAAAATTATTTCTGATTATCTTTTTTGCATTGTATTCTTTGGAATTTAATTATTTATTATATTTACCTTTTTTTCTAGATTGTTATTCTATGTCATAATAATTTGATCTATTTAATTTTGCTATGTATTTTTATTGTGGCTTGACACGGGCATAGCCTAAAAAGCCTAAATAAGTTCATAAATATTAATTTTGTAATTTTGAATGAATAAATAAATAAATAAATAAGTTATGCAGAAAGCAGCCGGCCTTATAAAAATGAAACTGAGATAATAGCACTTTTGTGAAATGAATGAATTATCAAATCTAAACAACAGTTGGAATGTTTTTGACTTTAACAAATGAGACAAAAGTTTTTTTTTATACTTCAAACAAGAATCTAATTATGTATTTGACTAGTTTTAATGATTTTAAAAAAAACCATAAGATTTTTTTAGAGATGTGGATGTTTTCTGCAAATTGAAAAGTGCTTTTTTTGTGATCGACACGATTTTCAGAAGGTGATTAATGCAGTTTTTTGTACGAAAGCGGTCTGGCTGTTTTCAGCAGAACATACAATTGACCTTCCTGCACCCGATAACGTCGATATCTAATTTTTTTTAAAAGTGAACTGGCTGCTTTTTGCATAACTACGTTCAATTTACCCTACCTCATCTCTACGACTTAAATGTAGGAAAAAAAACACTCTGATTACAATGGGAAGTTAACATTTATCTTCAATTTTATCTACAAAGTACAATTATGTTTTCTCTATTAAAAACAGAATATGCATACATTTTTTTCTTCTAAATATGTTTGATTATAAGTAACCGACGAAGATACTTTAAATTTGCAAATATACTCACTACCGTACACAAATATCGGTTTTTCTTTATGGAAAGTCGATGATAACTCTGTTCACTTTCTATTGTAATCGTGTTCGATCGAAACAGTTCGATAAAAAAATGACGAAAATTGAGACGGTAAAAATTGTATACAAAATTGCCCGGATTTGACGATGGCAAGATGATGACGTAATATCAACCAAAAAATGCTGACATACACAAATAAAATACCCAACAGCACTTCTACGTTAAAAAAGCATCTGCATGTTTTCACAAACTTATTATCCATGAAAAAAGGAACATTAATTGACCTCACTTTCCTCTGCAAAACTATTAACAGTCTAGCTGATTCGTCCCAGCTCCTAAATAAAATTCAAATTAACAGTCCATCGCGTGCCACGAAATCACCCAACCTTTCGAATACCTAGCGTCAATACGAACTATTGTCAGAATTCGTTTTTACGTAGATCTCGTTCCACTTTTAACAGCTGTTTTAACAATATAGATATCATACAGGATTACAATTATTTAAAAAAAGTGTATTGAAAACTTTTGAATAAAACTCCCGTTGATCCCTTTTTCTCTTACATCACTTCACATTACAAACATTAATTTCGTGTTTTTAATCAAATTTCTCTTCTGAATTTTGTATTACTGCAAAAATCGCTTTAATGAAATTTTATCAACTACCTTTGGTTTAAAATCTTCTCCTTATATTGCTTTTTCAAATTTTAAAGATTATTTGCTACATCTGTTATTCCTTATTTTTTCTCTGCTGCATTGACATGTTTTTATACTTTAAAAATTCTTTTATATACTTATATTGTATATAAAATCAATATATTGCCGCTTTTACAATAATGTGTCATTAATTTTGAAGACGTTTTTTAAATTGACTTAAATTTACTGTCTTATATTTCATAAAAATATTCTTCTAGTCGTTTATTTGAATTCTTTAAAATATGTATGTATTTATTTATGTTTTTCCTTATTTTTAAATGTTATTACTATTTTATTTTATTTTTACATCTGAGTATATTTTTCATTCTTTATTTTAGTTCTTAACTTTTTATTACTTTTACAAATTTTCTTCATTTTTAGTTTTATTTCCATTTCTAACTACAAACTGTAAAATAACTTTTTTTTCTTTAATTTTGATTTTAAACTTCCATTTATGTTTTTTTTTTCCTTCTCTTTTTAGTATTTTTATTAATAACCTAACATATAATAACTTTATAATATGGAAACTTTACTGGTCCATTAGAGAAAGGTCTAACTGTGTAAAATATAAAACTTCGGAACTGTACTGTATGTTTCCTAAATAAAAAAAATAAAAAATGCATTATAATTATATTTAAAACGCTGTGATGTGTGTTTGGTGTTATTGATAATTTTTTGTCATAATATAGTAAAACATTTTTAATCAACATCAAATTTCTACGCCAATCTTAGAACACTTTACTTTTGAAATCTGAGGTAGTTTAGTACACTAACAAATCATATTCAATAAAACATTTAAGTTTGTAAGTGAAAATTCTTGATGGAAGGTTATTGTAATTCATTATATAAATAAAAGACGAGTGACACTTTATCCACAAATTTGAAATATCCAATGACCGGTTTTATCGCTTTCGCGACATTTTCATCGTAACAACGGGTAGAGGCTTTAAAATATGCATTAAATAGCACATACAATCATGGTCTAATAATAAAGATATTTCAAATTTTGTTAATCATTTAATGGAAAATAAACATTCCTTTCATTTAAAAAATCATGTAAAAATAACTCATATTGCACCTAAGGGCTTGACAAACAAGAAATTATCGAAATTAATAAATTAAAAAATTAACCTGTCGTAGAATTACTAAATGAACAAAAAACGTGCATTCTCCATTACTATATCCATTGTAATATATTTTTTCAAATGACTTTTTACCCTTTGTTTTTCAAAAATCATAATTGACAAAAATCACACTCACGAAGGATGGGACACTAAAAATAAAATACTTAAACTCATCAAAATATCATTATATAAACTCATTAGTTAACCCAAAAAAAAATTGATAATGATCCTTAAGATAAAAATTTTATTTTCATACAATTTTGAATTCTCTATCCTAACCTCTGTTTTGTGTAATTACATTGAACTCTTTAATAAAGATACCAGTCTCAGAGATGTCACGAAAGCAATGAAACCGGTAACTGGATATTCCAAAATTTGTGAATTAAAGTATAACTCGTCTTTTATTTATTTAATAAATCATATTAAATATTTGATGTGTTGAATTAAAGAATTTTCTACCATAAAAAAACAAATCATATCTATATTTTGTAGTTAGATGTGCATATTCAATATTTTCAATTATTTTTAATTGATATGTATTAGTGTTTTGGATAGTTGAAACGAAATTATACACCTCCCCTCTCCTCCTCCCAACTAACTCCCCCCGCGAGCCCCCTGTTTAAAAATTGGCAGCTCACCCCTGGTTGGAATACGTAAAAAGTAAGTTTTTTTTAAATCGGGGCTTATTGGGAATAAACAAACAACCGTGCCCGATTATATTTTTAAATCATTTGATAAAACTTAACTGCTGGCAACAAATGGCTCTGTTGTTGAATGAATATCGGCTAATGTAATTTCCATAGTGTTACTGAAATTCCAGTATTATTTTTTGTGGTGATACTATTTACACCCAAAACAGTTTCCCACCAATTAGGAGAGCTATATTTTGCGAATGCTGTCATTACTTTAGCCACACCGAAATAAGGCAACTGGATTACACTTTAGCAGAGAATTTATTGTTCGCTGTGGTATTTTTATATTAAATATTAACAGCTGTGAAAGTAAACGGTTTAATATCACTTAGCAGTCTGTTATTTATGTTTTTTTCGATGGCAAAAAATACCAGGCTTTTAAAATACGTGTATTTTTGTACATCTGTTAAAATAAAAAAGTTCTTTTAAGTTTTTTTGCTGTAATTTTAATTACTTTTTATTGAAAACACGTACGACTTTCGCACAAATAGTTTTTTTGTGGCATGTCGATTGTACATTTATTCAATACAAGAAATTTGTGAAAATCTAGAAGTACAAATGAATGAATATATATGCAAGCGTGCTTATACTTACGACTCAAGTTATAAAAATAAGTATAAAATGAGTATTCGTACACTTAGGAATTCACGAAAAATCTTTCGCAAAACTAGCAAAAGATTACTCGTACAAGCATTATTACTACCCATTCTAGATAACGCTGATGTTCCAAATTAAATGAAAAATCAAAACGATAGAAACACGTCAATGGTAAATATCTATAGTGTGAAAAAAAACATTTCTCTTGTGCCATAATCCCGGGATGAAATACGGGAATACGTTTGAATAAAGAAAAGTGAAAACGCATTTTCTGTTAATCTCTTCTCTTGTCCATTTTTTTTTTATTCTCATGACATTTATGTATATGCGCCTGTAAACCATTATTTCTTATTCATTTGGCACGATCTAGTTTAAATTCACTTCTGTATTCAAATAAATATTTAAAATATACCTTAATATATTATTTTTTACAATTCTAATAATATGACTATCAATGCATAAAACACCAGTTTTAATTCATATTTTAGGGTTTAAAACTAACACATAGAATGACTCGCTTTTGGAGTGACGTCACATTGACGTCATCCCGGCCGAGTGCGCTTCTAATGAGCATTGCATAAATGCATTAAGCTAAAGCGCGACCATTGTTAAGTTTGACCAGCAAGGCGCAAAATGTATAATTTACATCATTATCATCATCATTTCATGTCCGCTCCTTAGTTGGAGTATATGGTATTCACAAAGAGCTTCTATGCATCTCTATCGGCTGCTAACTCTTTTGCGTCCTCCCAAGTCAGGTTCTCGTCCCGAAGTTCTGACACACACTTCCGACAAACAGTCAGCAGTGGGTGTCCAGGACGTCAAGAACCCGATGCCTTGTAAGGCTCTCAGGAGTCATCCACAGCATATGGCCTAGCCAATCATATCGCCTTCGCTTGACGACAGTTGTCACCGGAGTTTGCTGCGTCCGTTTTCTTATTACTTCATCCCACACGTCAAACCACCATACACCCAAGATTCTTCTGAGACACCTTTTCTCTAAACTCAGAATTTTTCTGTTTTAAGCCCTAGTGGGGTGTCACGATTTGCATCCGTAAGGGAGAATTGATGTTTTGCAGGCGTTACATAGGCGGCGTTTGGTTTTAACTGAGCAAATATCTGATCTCTAGACAGCCTTCATACTGTTGAATGTGGTGCCTGCTACTCCTAACCTCACTCGCAGTTCTTTTTGAAAGCTGACATTTTCTGTTACATACACTCCCAGGTATTTGAAATTCTCGGCCCTTTCAATGATTTGGTTTTACAGATTCAAGAGATTTTGAGCATCAAGACACAAAGTATATACAGTACCTAAGTTTTTGCAATATTGATTTTTAAACCCATGCATGCCGAGTACCTATTTAGCTTATCTACAGTGACCTGAAGATCCTCGACTGAATCATCGATTATAACCGCATCGTCGGCATACTCTATAGCAGAGTTTTGGAAAAGAGAGATGGATATTCCTCGATCTAGTGGAATTAACTTTCTAAGGATAAAGTCCAAAAGGAATATAAAAAGAAACGGTGCAATGACGCAACCTTGGCGAACTCCGGTGGATCAAACCAATCTGTGACAACATCGTTAACTCTTTTCAGATCATTTTCAGATAATTCAAAATATTTTGGTTATTTAAACTATCGTAGAAAATTAATTTGATGGTGCACATAAGGGCGGCATCAAATTCCAAACATAATTAAAAATAAATTGTTCCAATAACTTTATGATTCAATTAAAATATTCATTGTCGCAGTAAAATGTCTGATATAAAATGATCGACCACCGCGTCGCATGGAAAAATTATCACGGTGCTGTAGCTGGAAAATACTTTTTTTATTTTTTAATTTAACTAAAAAATTACAAAATAGATTGAAAACATTTGAGAAACTAGAATAAAACAGTCTTATGACCGATTAGTTTTCAGTTTTATTGCTGGAAAACGGCGTGTATTTGGTACTTTTAGTAACATTATAATGAATAACCCTCCAAGTCTAAAGATTTTTTGGTGGGACATAATTATTCCGGCCGGCTTATTTTATGCAATTACATATTGTATACATTTGAGTGCCGTCTCTCAAAACACGACATTTGCTTGTAACGTAATTAGGTTTTTAATTTTTTTCCAAGAGAGGGTTATTTGTGATTCGCGTCAAATCTAGTAAACAATTTTTTTTTGTGTAAATTACACCTTTCAACTTAATCTGAAGGTAATCTTATTACAAGTTTATAGTTTTATTTTATATTTCATTAGCACTCAATATAAATTATTGAAATTAAGGATATTAACAAAAAATAAATAAAACCAAAATAAAATTGAGGCCTGTTTTAAAGCATGTTTTGATAAATTATTTTTTGTTAGAAAAAAAAAAGATATTCACTCACACTCTATAAAAGAGTATCTATAAAATATTAAGCAAAGAAAGTCTCTTTAAAATATTAAGCAGGCATTTTTTCAGTTCTTTTTTTTTTTCAGTTGAAGATTTTCCATGTTAATGATGGTTTGCAAAAAATCATTGAACAACCTTGGAATAACACAATTTAATGTTCGTTCTCCGAAGTAATTTGTCATTCCTTCGTTAATGTGGGTAAGATTAATTTGACTAAATTATTTTACTTAATAGCCAAAATAATAATTATTTTTTTTATCGCCATGCCTTTTTTTGGACCAGTTGATATAATAAAATAAAAAGAAAAAAAAAAGTTTAATAATTTTTTTGCCTGAAGTATGTAAGGTTTTCCCTTCGGGAAAATCAACAAAAAAGTGAAGAATTAAAGTAATATGGATATTCATTAATAAGCAAAATGTTTTTATATTCAAATCTTATTATGAATCCGCGCCGACGAAGAATACAATTATGTGTGTAGATTTGAACCTTATTATTTGTTATTATATATTTGTTAACCTTTGTTTTTAATTTATAGTGTTCTATTTTTGTAATTTATTAATTTTTATTACACTTTAGTTGTATGATTGTCATTATGGCGGCCTCCGTGGTGTAGTGGTCAAGACGCTTGACTCACAGACGGAAGGTTCCGGGTTCGATTCCCGGTGAGAACACAAAAATTAAATGTGATTTTCTTAAGCCTGGGTGTTCTGTGATGTAATTCACCGCTGTAATTGGGCCTCCTGGCCTGTTGTGGTGCAAAAATAAAAATAAAAAATAAAATTATAATATACGAATAAAGTATAATTATTAGTACATAAATAAGACTGGTAGCTTTAGAACGGGTATTTGTGTATCTATTGAAGCTGCTAGGAATATTTACTGGCAACTTTCATATGTAAAACACTTCTTTTGTTTTATTTTGAATTGCATGTATGTACCCGCATTTTAAATTTTTTGCCAATAAACACCGTATTTCGGCAAAAAAAACATATAATTGTTTTTTAAAAAAACACTTTATTTTAAAATCGCTTTTTTGTCCTTATTATTTATTATACGTCACTAGAAACCACTAAAGTATAATGACCACCCCTATTTCATAAACGCTGTGCATAGATTTTCAGAACTGAGAGAAATTTTACTTTGTATGGAGGTTTGAGATGAAAAAGATAGCTCGGAAAAGCTATTGACATACATTTGCAGCTGGTTTGCATCTAAATATGATAATAAGATGAAGCGGATATTTATGACAGAGCTCGTTTTGTTGGCAAGAATGCATCAATTAATTATTTTATAAAATCTATTAAAAATTTCAGAAAATAATATGTTTGGTATAATGTTGCTATATTTTATTGTTTTCACATAGAAAATTGTTTCCTAGTTGAATAAAAGTCTATTTATTCTTCTTCTTCTAGTGCCGTGCCGGGTCTCCCCGACGTTGGCGATCACTACAACGAAAGCATATGTATCTGTACTGCGCTAATTTTACATTTCA
This sequence comes from Micrasema longulum, assembly GCF_059751315.1. Lineage (NCBI taxonomy): Eukaryota > Metazoa > Arthropoda > Insecta > Trichoptera > Brachycentridae > Micrasema > Micrasema longulum. Next base: position 28,375 of record NW_028278313.1, read on the forward strand.
CAGCCAGGACGAAAAATTATATGTGTATTTGTGAAAAAAAATAGCTGTATGTAATTTTTATACTTATTTGTTTTTTCGTATATAAAAATAAGATTGTTCAAAATATCAATAAACCATACTGGAACATTTTGCAAATAAGTCTAAAGCGATTAGTTTTATGCCAAAAAGTCGACAATTTTTTTTTTCATATTGTATTGAAAATCTTCTAAAAATAGCTTTTTCAATCAACGTCAAATGCCTCCAGGAATACAATCTTTTTGTTTTATTTCAAATCCTCTTATTTCTTTTGATATTATAGTTGGCGCAGCTTAAAGCTTGGTGACTGTATTTCCCTGAAGTCCGAGGCTGCAGGTTTCAGACAGAAAAGATATAAGGCTTTGACGTTAAATAAAATAAGTTAACACGACTGGCGGTAGAATTACTCCCAGGTTGATATAAATTTCAAAGGTTTGTTTTGATATTTTTTCCGCTGTATATCAAGTTATAAATATAAGACATATTTGGTATAAAAAACTGGCTAGATATTCGATTCCACCATTTGGATTTTCACAGTTTAAAAAAATCCAAATGAGTGTGTTTTGTAAAAAAAGCAGTACAGAAATTCCTTAAACAATTTGCTTTATTTATAAGGACATTGCAGTAAGAAAAATTAAAAAACATAAATGAATTTTAATGCAAAATTTGTGGACAGGTTTCCGAACATGAATCTCCCTGAAGTATTTAAGATACATACTATTTGCAACAAAAGCTGAAAGAAAGATATTCCATGTCCAGGAGAATGAAGAATACAGTTCTGTAAGATAAATAGAACCAAAGTTCTGGACGAGTGTTTTTGACTCGATAGCTGCTCTCAGGTAAAAATCCTGAAAAAATAATAGGGTAAGAAGTAGGCATATTTGCATATTGGGGAGGATCGACATGTCATGTCAAGGACCTTTATAATTTTTCTTAACAGGTGGTGGTTAGGCCATTTTTGATAATGTGTCACAGCATAAATTCATTTCTACGCCTGTCTCCTTTTCTCTCACCAAATTCAATCCAGTCCCCTTTGCACCTATGTATGTGAAAATTAAAAAAAAACAAAATGATAGTTATTGTTTGTCACGTTAATTATGTGTTTGCTTTGAACTCGATAAAAGTACATGTTCAAGTCCATGATTTTCAGTACAAAAACGCATGGAAAAATATAAAACATCATTAAAAAAATCAACAAAAAATCATTTTCTGTGATAAAGAAAACGAAAATATTAGTTTTGAGTTTTGCCGCAGTTTCAGGGAAATAAGAAAAATCTAGAGAAAAGTCAGTCCACTCACACAATTTCCTTATTATCCATTTGCGCTGTGATATTAACTAAAATTTATATACCTGCTGTCATGAATCAGCTCACGCTTTGCCAATTAGCTTTTTAACAATGAATAAATATTAGTATTGTACAAGTAGGTATACATATCGTGAGCATACAAGAAAAACTAGTAAAGGGAAACGAATTCTCACGTGGATGCGGGGCACAAAATATCGGAGGCGAAGCCCTAGGGCTTCTATGATATTATAGAGTGGAGTAGACTGTAATGAAATTGAATCTTAATAAGTGAGTATCCTCGCTATGCGGTAAACCGTGCCAATCGGTCACAACTCCAACAAATGAGATGGATTAGGAAGGGATGCCACTAACCTGTTTCTCGTTCTTGGTGGACTTGTGGGATCCAATTTGACTCTTGCAAGCGCCACTCACACAAAAACAGGTCTGATCTGGAGCTTAACATTCGTGGTTGGTAAAAGCAAAGTTTTATAATGCGGCACACACGTTCAACAAAATAAACGCGTGATAAACGACACGAGGTCTTAATGTGGCGGGTGAAGTATACTGAGGTGGTAAATAAACAGTAGTTGTGGGTAAAAGGATGTATCAGTAAACATACCTACATAATTTGCAACCAACTAGATAAGTAGAAATTTTGCAAATTTGAGATTTTTGAAGAGCAATTCTAAGAAATGTTAGTGTGAGACGTTATCTTTTACAGAAAAAAAATGAGTGAACTCATATCTTTTTTTTAAAATTTATAATAGTTGTATCAAGTGACTGTATAAACACTTACACAAAAAATCGTTATTCCGTGTCTATGTAAAGCAACAGTTATTGGTTTCTGATTATGTAAAAGTTTCACTCTTGATTAGCCAACAAACAAAAAATATTTTCCTTGTTTACTCACGGTAAAAAAAACAGGTTTTGGTCCCATAACAAATGTCACAAACTCACGGATCAGAAGTCCGAGGTTCGAACCCCGCTCTTTTACATCTTTTATTTAATTATTTGAATTAAAATACAAAACTAATTAAAACTAAAAAACCATAACTAACGATAGATTGGTTCACATATTCTTTAATACGAGAGGTAGTTTTATTAAATGCCGCGCCAGCGTGCTGCGCTAACGTCCATTTAGACCGCCAGCTTCATACATCCAAGTTGTGCCAGCGTCTCATGACCGCCAGCTTCAGCAGCTAGGTTCCAGCACACGTCACGCCTCATCATCAGCAGGTTAGTGGAGTTGCGCAACCTTCCTTCTCCAACAATACAGTCCACTAACTGAATTGTCCTCCTCCTAGGATGAGGTATTCCTTGTCCAGTCTTCAACACTTCGATAAATCATAAGAACGAAAATATTTCTTTTAAAAAAACCAATAAAAAAATAAAAAAGTCTATACAAACGAGTACTCTGATATTTATTCTTTCATGTCTAATATTGATAGAGACCTTTTATGTGATTTGTAAGAAAAAACGTCCTTTTTTAGGAAGCAATAAAGCTCAATTCTTTCTTTAACGACTATTTTAATGTTTTGCAATAAATTTATCAGTATATTAACCCTCTTACACCGACATTACAAACATAAAAAATGTATATCCAAATAAAATTAACACTTTATTTCGTTCTTAATAGTATTCATGATGTATGATGCAAACAAACAATAAATTAATTGTTGTTTTTTTTGTAATGTTTTATAAGTTATTAAAATTTTAAGTATAAGCTTTGTGACTAAACGTTAATAGATGTTTATATTTTTTGTACAATATATCTTGGGTATACAGGTAAAAAACGTTAACTCGAAAATTTGCGGATTTGAATAGTCGGTAGTTTGTGGATACTGAGTTTATTTATAACAATGCGTATTATTACTAGGAAGTCCTAATTCTGAGAGAACAAGCCACGCTTTGGCTCACTGGCGGGCCCAACCTCCGTGGCCCCGCCCACTCACGCGTCACGTGACGGTTAAATAGAGGCATGTATCTTTATGAGCACATCTCAACTACTTTACTCTAATCACTCATCGATTTTCCTGTCTATCGGTTTTGAGACTTACCAGGACTTATATTTCGCTAACACGCCAATTGTAACCCACTATACACCTTCACCATAGTATTTACGCAAAAATATTAAACCAACTTGCCGATAGAACACTTGCTATTTAAAGCTTACAACAAGGGCGCTCTGTTTTTAAACAATATGTTTATTTATTTTCGCTAAAGTTAACCGTTTTATTTAAAAGTTTTTTGGTAAGAAAGGGTTAGCGGAAAAATGTACTTTAAAAATACAATAAAAAGGATTTTTCTTGATTTACTATAACAGTAATTTTGTCAGACGGAAATACAGGAAAAAATATATTTGAGAATACCGATCTGAAGAAAAAAAAAGCTTTTGTATTTATTTGACAATTTTAGTCTATATTATGGGTATTCTTTAATCTTAAAAAATATTATTTGATCAATAGTAAAAATAAAAGAGATATGCAATACATGCAATATGTCTCAAAAACACATGAGACCCACCCTAGTCTAAACTACATACTTTAAACCACCTCGAAACTAGAGTTATCACTGTATTAGAAGGTAGAAACGTTATTTTCAATATGTATGTACCAACCATTTAATAATTTTATTATTATTTTGTCAAAAAAAATAAATAAGAAATTAAAAAAAAAAAATTACTGAAATCGTAATTAAAATGTTTTTGAGAATGTAATAATTAACAATAATACAAACTTATTTAATAATAGACACCAAACTATAATACTCGTAAATAGACGTTATTCATATTATTATCTACGTTGAATACATAGCACAAATCGCGTTGCGTAAATAATTTTAATAAAACGATAAAGCTAATTAGGATTAAAATTAGCAGTTATTTGGTTAGAAAAAGATATTGAGATATAAGTTTATATTCTATTTGGTGTTAACAAAAGTTTTGTTCGTTTTTTTTTATTTAAAAAATAAGCATTCAAATTAGAACAAATTGTAAAGGTTCGCAAAAATATTTATGTTTCCTGAACCAAAAATTGGCCCAATCAACAACATTTTTAGTTTGTCATAATGTTTGTAGATAAGGATTGAGTATCATCCCCAGGAGAGTTATTAAGATAAACCCATTAAAACAATATGAACGACTGGGCGTTTACACTAACTTATTTATTAACTTAAAGTCATTAACTCACTTTATTGGCTAATTTGCACACAGTGAAATATTCTGCTTATGTTAAATCATACATATTTCTTCAATTATTGCAATTGTTGATTTTGATTCACAAACTTTCAAGAAAATCACTCTGCACTCACCCTTCTTTTAAAATCTTTTTCAGTAATTCCACCCCTAGTAAACATATTATTCAGATGCAAAAATTCCATTACCTTTTCCAAAATAACCCCGGTGTTCTTCTCACATTTCTGAACAATAAGTCACATATTATTTTAAGTTTGTAGTTTAAACCAAAACTAAGTCGAGTTTAAGTTTTACACATACCTCGACGATTATACATTTAGTTAAAAATGAGAACAGTAATATTATTTTTAATGTCTCCTTAGAACTAAGAATCTCAGTACGTAAACTCATTCATTGGAGGACTTTACAAGAGAGTTTTAACAACGGTCCTTTGAGATAAATTAAGTAGCGTGTGCAATGCCTAAAATTACGTTTATGTTAATAATAAATATGCTTCGTGATATTTTACGCAATTAATTCTACGTAAGTCGTCTAATTAAAAAAAATATATCATAAGCGAATATACCCGAATATTACAAATAGAGGTGTTAAAAAACGCTTACAAATAGTTTTTGAAGATAATGTAAAAAAAATTAACAATGTTTAATTATGCCCAAACGCTTGCAGACCGGCTGGATTCCCTCCCTAGGGAGTTGTTCTAATTTAAATTTATTTCAACAGAGAGGGAAACATTTTTGAGAAGGTAATATGGAAATCTAGGCATTTATAGGACTTATGACCTGTCATTGGCTGGTTTAAGTGGCCACTTTACACACTGTGTAACATTCACCATTTTGCCCATGTTTGAACATCCACAATTCCTCAACTCTTCCATCTGTTGACTTTTGTGAAGTAAAAGAGCGGAAACCTTTATCAAGCATTTGGACATAATCAAACATTGTTGAATTACTACCTGGTAAAAAAAGAAGTATAAAAATTGGAAAATTGTTTTCAGGCGTTGCCTAGTTTGTGATTTGGCTCAGCTGGATGAATCTCACCCACTTGATAAAGGCTTCAGCTCTTTTACTTCACAAAAGTCAACAGATGGAAGAGTTGAGGAAATGTGGATGTTCAAACATGGGCAGTTACAGTGTGTAAAGTGGCCACTTAAACCAGCCAATGACAGGCCATAAGCCCTGTAAATGCCTAGACTTCCATATTCCCTTCTCAAAAATGTTTTCCTCTCTGTTGAAATAAATTTATAATAAAATATTTATGCTGACTTAACAATAAATATTTAACCTTGGTGTTTGATATTCCGGTGTGCATTTTTAAAATTTATTTATCAATTCATATAAATACAATTATACATTAATATAAAGTTTCTTTGAGTGTCTAGCAAGGGCAAATAAAAAAAAGGAATATATGGTCAGCTCAATACCTGAAAGGTATTGGGCTGACCACTGAAAACAGCAGGAATTAAAATTTCGTGGACTGCATAGAAATTGTTTACACCCTTCTAAGTTTTTCCGATATTTTTTTTAATGAAAAACTTCACTTTTGCTATTGCGCGGATACCGGTGTCGTGTAGATAATGATGAGATGTTTATATTAGGCTGTGTACGTAACACTTATTTCACTTTGTTCAAAGTATGCAGATGCAAAATATGATAAGAATTTATCAGAGAAACAATTTTCACAATGTGATAAACTTGCTCACAGGACGATACAAGAAATATCAGATAATTATTTCAGGAAAGAATTGATATTATTCGTCTAAGACAGAAAAAGTACAAAAATTATAATCAAAAACAATAAATGAAAAAACTAATTATAATAATATTTTATAAAAAGGGCAGTTAAATGAACATTTTTAAAATAATATATATCTCAAAAATTAAGTCAACAAAAATAAAATACGATTCAAACGAGAACATATCGCGCCTTTAGGAGGAAAACGATTCAACTCAAAAAATCTACTTTTTGAGAAATTGCAAAAGTAGAATGTAAATCGGGATACTGTCGTATTCTTTCGTCGATTGTTCGAGTGCACCAAAGTTTGAGTTGAAAATTATACCTAAGGTTTTCAGCTATGAATCTATGAAAAAAAACGTAACAAAAATAAATTTTTGTAAGTTTAAACAAGACATTTATTTAATTAGTCATTATGAGATTGAAAAAAAAACAAACAAAAGCACTTTGATAAATAAAAAAATGACATAATTTTTATTAGGTCAGATCAGGTCACGAAACATATGTTTTTATTTATTCACGAAATGACATAAACGTAAATAAGGCACTAATATTATCAATAATTTCAATAATAGAATTAAATTAGCTTAAATAAGTTACTAAGATTATAAATAAGTCGGCACGAAACAATCACAAAGCTAAATTAGTTGTTTTAATATTTAAGAAAATAATGTTAACATGCAATTTGTATCGGAATAAAATCGACTCAACCGGCTTCCGGTCACTATATGATTGTCTGCCTTGCGTCCTTTACACAGCAATGTGAACACAGCGCTAATTGCGTTGCTTCCGAAACAATTGACCAATTTGTCAACGGGCTTTCCATTTATTTTATTTCTTCAGATAACTCATTCTACAGTTTTAAACCTTTGTACAATGAGTTTTGAGACTACGTTTTTCTCCACATTAGTAATCTTATAATTTTTATATCATGTTTCATACGAACGGCATCGTTGGTTAAATTTTTTAATACAACGTACCCCTTAATTATTTTATGATCAAGATATCTGTGATATATAACACTGTTCTGCTGAAGGAATTGAACCTGGGACTTTCTGAAGGAATTTCAATTTAATATAAGCCAAGTTCGTAAGATAGAAATATTTTTTTTAGCACAATGTCTAAAGCAAAAATGTTTTCATACCAGTATATTGCATGAATATTTTTTCAAGTGATATGCTTTGGATCTCATTGTACGTATATTGAAATCAGCAGGAAACTTGTGAAATAAAAGTTTACAAGAAACAGCATGAAAAAAAGTTACGGTCAATAAGTAAATACTTTATTTATTTCAAAGGGCTTAGTATACAAATAAAGTTAAGTTAAACACAAAAATATCACCACCCCCCTCTCTGCACACAATAAACCAAATGTAACGCAGTTGAAGCTTCTGTTGTATGAGGGTAAGTTAATTAATTTTACGATTCAGGTGACCAGTCCAGAAACAATGAAATATTGCAGTTCATAAAACCATTAGATATATATAAATATATATATATTTTAAATATTTATTTATTTATTTATGACAAGATACATCTTCTTCTCTTAGTGCCCTGTCAGGTATTCCCAACGTTGGCAACCACTCTGGCAAAAGTCCATCTGTCCTGTGCTGCCCGGAAAATCTGCTCCACAGTCCTGAAGCCAGTCCAGTCTCGTATATTTCACAGCCAGGTTATCTGTCTTCTTCCAGCCCCTCTGTGACCCTCAATCATGCCTTTAAAAATTAAATGAAGCAAGTGGTACTTTTTTTCACGCATTATATGTCCCAGATATGAAATTTTACGTAATTCAATGGTTATTAAAAGTTCTCTGTTTGTTCTAGCTCGACTTAAGACTTTTGAGTTCACTATCAGGTCTGTCCAAGATATCTTAAGCATTCTGCAATGCAACCACATCTCAAAAGTCTGCAGCCTATTCAAAGTGTTCACTTTCAGAGTCCAAGTCTTACAGCCACATTTTGCCTTGTTTTCAAGTTGAGATTAGCATTGCAGAAGAAGGATTTTATTAAAAGCAGCTCTTGCTGTCTCAATTCTGAATTTAATTTCTGTATCTGGGTCAAGGGTCTCTGTTAAAATGCTGCCGATATATAGTTAATTACATTACATATTTTATTTGTAAAAAATATTTCTAATCAGAAGTGCTGGCACGGGTGGATATAATATATTAAGACACTAATAAATATCACATATCACACGTTACATGGACTGTAAGAACAGTTTTTGTAAGGTGTTTTTTAAGTGCGTATATACTTTTTTTACCCTTTAAATCACATGTAAGTCAATTGTAGAATTTTATTGCACAAATTATTTCTTCTTTCTGTTAGTATTAGGTTGTTCGTAAATAAGTTATTTGACGCTCTTGTATTTCTTGGATGCACATTGTAGTTAAAATTTAATTTAATATTCGTCTTTATTTCACTACTTTTATATTTAAAATATAATATTTACCTTTTCTGTGTAAATAAATTAATATTAATTGAGCATTTTTGTTATCCTTATATATATATTTATTCTGCACGTGTGATGTCACTAAACTCCTCCTAAACGACTTTAACGATTAACGTGCGGTTTATTGCATGATAATGGTAAATAAGATTAAAATATCATATCATGCACTTGTACAGTCATCGTTTTCCTATGGAATAATTGGATGGGAATAATGTACAACAATCATGTTAAATCATTAGAAACTGTTCAAAAATTTATATTAAAAATAATCTTTCACAAAAATTGCACTTTTCCCTCTTTCCAATTGTTCCAAGAAGCTAAACTTTTAAACCTTAAACAGATATATTGTTTTCAATGTTTAAAATATATATTTAAGAACCAAAATTTATATTTAAATAATTCAAATAGATTAAGTCAAAGAAGGAATTCTTGTGTTAGAAATATCACATTGTAAAACGAGGCTCGCACAGAGACAAGCATATTTTATATGCCCAAAATTTTTTAATTCTTTTTTACTGATAATATTTCATTGATTTTAAACTAACAACATTTTTCGTAATGAGTAAACTATTAATCTGAACTTCTTGACTTCTTTTTAAATTTATTTCAACAGAGAGGGAAAACATCCAGCCAGTCGGCAAGCATTTGGACATACTCAAACATTGTTGAAATAGAATAAGCATTTAAGTTAGGTAAGGTTAGGTTAGGTTAGAAATAACTGAGTAATAAGTAATAAGTGGATTATAAATAATGGATATTTTTAGTTAAGTTTTACAGGTTTTAATCTTGTCAGTATCGTAAAATAATACATTTTTTGGACCTTTTTTCGAATGAGGTTTAATTAATGTTTTGCCTTACCCCGGTGCAAAAATTAATAGTTAAAAGTAGGTCTTAAAATAAAACTTTTTTAATCATGCTCAACGTATTTAAAAACAAAATAATCAGGTCTTTTTACGCACATTAATTCTACAGATTAACAAAAGGGATTCCCATGACACACTTTTCGCTTTCTGAGATAATTTTCCTAGACCCCACAAAGCGATTCGCATTCATATTTCAAAGAAACACATCTGTAATTAACTCGCTTTAGCAAACATACATAACCTTTTATCCCTGTGATTCCAACTTAGCCTGTACATCAGTTTATTTTTGTTGTGAATTTAAATTTCATATAAAATGTAGGATGCTAAATTTATTTCTTTATTTATTACTTCAAGTATAAAAATATATACGCATTTAGGGGGTAAATTGCTAAAAGCAATAAAGTATGACAAAAATTAAACATCATTTTATTAATGTATCATATGGAACAAAATTTATGGTTTGTCTAAATTTTTGTAGACATGGACTGTATTCAACTCCCTGGGGAGCTGTTCATATTAACATATTAGAACAGAGATGAAGAACATCTCTTCATCTCTGTTGTAATAATTATGTTAATTTTAACGGCTCGCCAGGGAGTTGAATCCAGTCCTTCTCTACAAAAAATTTGACGAACTCAAAATATTGTTGATAGATCCACCCGGTTCATGAAGAAGTATAGAAATTGAAAAGAAAATATTTTCAGGCGTTGCCTAGTATGTAACAGCTTGCCCACCGCATACCGCACACCGCATCTGAGGACATAAGTCTCCATGGCGGTGCCCACATACACAGAAAATTTGCTCGTTGTTAAAAGAGAAAAGCTGCCCAAAGAAGCTCTCTGAAATCTGGTAGCTTAAGCACTTTTTTGCTAAAAGAAAGTATAGAAGGGATAGAAGCACATAATATGTACTTCATTGGATCGAGAATAGGAAGAAGTGAATTTTTCACTGACTGGGATTAAATTGATTGGACATGATCAATTTGCCAAAATGATTACAAAACTTTTTAAAAGCCTTGAAATTCTTTTAACAAGCCACCAGATCTGTATATCCGACAGGACCTATAACAGGGCCACGGATAGTAGCGAGAAGCTCCATTCGGTAATCATAGAGAAGGCTTAGTGTGTAGGTGAAATAATTCAGTTAGATGAATCTCACCCGCATAAATAGACATAGACTTCTATGTTACCTTCTCTAAAATGTTTAACAACCTAATTTTGGATATGTCTTTAGACGTAAATGTTAATGTTTTTGTTCGTTAATATTTTTAAATAAGGCTGGATATACTTAAAAAGACATGCTTTAAATATTACACATTCAACCAAATATTATGAAAGAGAAAAAAAAATGTATTTATTATTTTTGAAAGCATTATCTAGTAAATGAAATAATTCATCAATTAGGAAGTTCAGTGATTTTTAATTATTATTTGTTGATAGAATATTAAACTAAGCTAAAAAAAAAGTTTATTGTATTATCAGCGCTGATTTTTAAATGTTTTGTATTTCTGAAATTACTCCGCGCGTGACGTCTCAAGTTCTCTTTCGCTTTTTCTCGGTCAGTTATGCCGATTGGTTCATTAAATAACCGTACACCGGTAATTTATCACAACCTTCTTATCATTAGTCAATTCATATAACAGAGTGACGTCATTAACAGTAGTTCGTTTTTATTAAAATATTTTATTTTTTCCTACATTTTCAAAAAACTTTGCCCTACAATTTAATGCACTAATTTTACCGCATGTAAGAAAACTTTTTTGTATCCGATTTTGGGCTGAAATTTCTCATTCAATTCAGTTAAAATTAATCTCAGTACTTAAAGTCCATCATACATTTTGAGTGTTTTAGCAGTATGACGACGATATGTACGAGTATATTATTATCATGAATCGCGATGGCAAGTCGGTCAGTCGGTCAACATGAATGGTGCACAATATTACATAATGTGCGATTTATAGACTTAATTTCCTAAGTCCAGTATTGAGCGGTTCACTTCTCTTCACAAGAAATTCATCTATGTAGACATTCACCCCTCCGAAGTTTGCAATCGCAAAGCTCGTATTATATTGCTTACACGATGGTACCTCTAACACGTGTAGTTACGAACTTAAAGCATTTGTAGAGTACAAGTAGTTGGGTATTTTTATAGATCATAATTTTAAATGGGATTGTCAAATATTTAAACTTTGTGATCAATTGCCGACCCTTGTGAGTAATTTTAAAAAGTTATCTTTTATTTTGCCTAAAAGCAATCTAAAAATATTTTTTTCTTAGTAGATTCAATTATAAGATATGGCATAAAGTTGCGGGGACATTCAACTTAAACTTTTATTAAAATGATCCAGGATCTACAGAACTCTATAGTTAGGAGAATTAAGCCATATAAATGCCCCGACTTACACATTTCCTTCTCTAAAATATTCTTCATCTCTCATCTCAGTTGTAATATATAAATGTTGATAACTTCCCAGGGGCTGAAAACCTGTCTTTGTCTACAAATATTCGGACTAACTTGAAATGGTGTTGATAAAAGTAACTGATTTAAGAAAAAACATATAAATTAAAAATATTTTCAAGGTTTACCTAGTATGTAAGTGAAATAACTCGTATAAACTAGCTTATGACATATCATAACACTCTTTTCTCAATCGTTCTTGCTATTACTATAATGCTTTTTTTCATCTATTGATATATTTTACATGCCTTTTAATTTATTTAAAAATAAATTAAGACTCATTATTTCTGGCTGCGATACGATCCCACTTACTATTAATTGATGCTCACACTTACACACACCTGAACACTTACTCCTACACTAATACACATAAGTACACTCCTACACTTACTCTCATACAAATACACATAAACACACCCTTTTGATAATATTTAATAATATGTATGATTCTTATTTAGAAACTTTGCTGGTCTGTCTTTAAACTGTACTTATACTACTAGGGTCAAAGCACCAATGAATGACCGTTTAAGTTTCAACTTGTAGTGAAATCCACATTAAAAGTATAAATTTCATTATTGAAGCGTACAAAATAAAATAAAACAATAAAAAAACACATTAATTTTCCTAAGTAATTTGACTTTTTTATTGAAATACGAGTATTACAATTATAATTAATATTACTCTAAAAAAATAGCCGAATCATCGGTGAATGACCACTACTACCCCAGTAAAAATAATACTCGGATTTAGTTACATCATAACATTATTAAACACCCTAACACATTAGAATATGGATATATTAAAATGATTGCATAAGAAATAGCATCAAATAAAACACTTACCACACCTTTCCTTATAAAATTACTATCAATCTCAGAACAATAACGAAAAGACGCACTATTACCTTTTGACATCTCAAAGTTCAAAACTGGTACATTTGTTTATTACCAAAAGATGGGTTCGCCTACTGCTTTTGTCATAGTTTCTAGTGTTAAAAGTTTTTTGACTGGACACATGTAGCAATTCTTATTATATTGTGTTTTTTTAACCAATGATCATTTACTGGGGGTGTTAATTTACTAGTGCTTTGACCATATATCACTGTCGACTATTTGTTTCTTTTAAATTAATAAATAAGCCCTGTAAATGCCCAGACTTCCATATTCCATTTACTTAAATGTTTGACCTCTCAGTATAGGTATTATCAATTGAATAACATATTATGATAATTTTTATAAATAATATTATTAGAATGAGAAAATCATAAGCTCAATGTTCCTAGTTATATATTGAACCTTAATCCTTTAACTCTAAAAATATTTATTTTTCTTTAGTAGATTCAATTATAAGATATGGCACAAAGTCGTGGGGACATTAAACTCAAACTTTTATTAAAATGATCCAGGATCTACAGTACCCTATAATTTAGAGAATCGTACCAGTAGAGATTTACAGACAAAGAAGTGATAAAGTTCTCCTGTACAAAACACTTAAAACTCTGCCGGTTCGAGGATTACTGTGGCTTTGCATCATTTTAGAACAATTTAATAACAATAATTTCGAAATTCCTTTCTAACATAACCATAATACACGCTTCACGTATAATGATGGTTGAGTGATAAAAAAAATAAGTATGGTAAAAGAACTCTTCACTATTTGGTACCCGGCATGTTTAATGTATTGCTAAAAGAACTTAAATTTAACACACAATGTAACAAGATTTAAATAAAAGAGTGGCCATTTGATCAAAAAATTATGTTTGAACAGTTATTAAACCAGCTTATGAGTACATATTTAAAAAAATATACATTTTGTACATTATTCTGCCTGTATTTGCTTTTGTTCCTTCAATTCTTACATCTGTTGATGTTTGTGATTTTAAAGAGCTGAAACCTTTATTGATGTAAACAAATTACAACAGGCATGGAGAATACCTTAAATAAGGGATATGGAAGTCTAGGAATTTACAGGGCTTATGATTGTCATTGGCTGGTTTCAGTGGCCACTTTACACACTGTGTTACATTCACCATTTTGCCCATGTTTAAATATCCATATTTCTTACATTCTTTCATATGTTGATTTTAGTGAATTTAAAGAGCTAAAACCTTTATTGTTGTGAAAAGATTCATCTGACTGAATTATTTTACATACTAGGCAACGCCTGAAAACAATTTTCCAATTTTTAAACTTCTTCTTGGACCAGTTGGTTTTATTAAAATATTTGAGTTTGTCTAAATGCCTGCAGACTTTATTGATGTGTTTGAGATTCATCTGTTTGAATTATTTCACTCACATACTAGACGACGCCTGAAAACATTTTTCAATTTTTATACTTCTTCTTGGACCAAGTGGATTCATCGACAATGTTTTGAGTTTGTCCAAATTTTTGTAGACAGGAACTGGATTTAACCCTCTAGGGAGCTGTTAATATAAACATATTATAACTTATTGATATTACTATTTACATATTACGACTCATCGAATATAGGCAGAATTGTGAATATTACACAGTGTGTGAAGCGAATACTTCAACCAGCTAATGATAGGTCATAAACCCCGTAGATGCCAAGATATCTATATTTCTTTATCTTCTAAAAGTATGCAGATAAATAACTTAAGTCATTAATATCTAAAAAAAATCATTAGGAACATACCGTAAATGAATTCGTTTAGTACACAAAATGACTGAAATCTGTGGTACATTTTAGAAATATTAAAACTTGTCCTCTTTTTCAACAAACATTTTAACCAATCCGAAAACAAAACCACGTACTGCGCATGCTCACTGCGTATGATTCTTGAAACTGTCTCGTGTAAAACAGCAAACAAATTGGCTCAAGATTCGGCTCGAAAATTATTTCACAAGAAACGAGATAAGATCTTGAGCTGATCTGGTACCATTTTCTTACCCATGTTATACGATTTTGAGTGAAAATTAATAAAAAAATGATATAGTTTTTAATCAATTCAAAGCATTATTAAAAATTATATGCGAAATATCCCTCCATATTTTCTTTGATCCAGTCTGTTGCCAAACTGTTGTGTTTTTTGTTTATTAAAAAAAACTTATATCTGACGTCCGCCTTCTATTCATGAAGTTCTGGTTTCGTTTTCTAGCAAGGTCAAAATATTTGTAAAAAAATAAATTAATACAGTTTTATTTATACTGCAACATATTATTGTCCCTCGCTTAGCACGTAAAGCGTTAGTCCAATCAACTAAACTTCATATAAAGACGATCTAGATAAGACACATTTGGTTTGCCAATTAAGTGCCCTATGCACCATTGAGAAATCGTTATGATATTTGTCTTATAAGGTATCTAGTTTATTTAATATTTTGCGTTTAAAGAAGTATGATAGTCAAACGCTCAGAATCTAAATAATAAATACTTTTTTGCGTCACAACGGGCCCAGGGTTCCGATTACAATCGAAAATTAATTGAGTTATCTCGGACTGTCAATAAAGAAAAATCAATATTTGTGTATAAAATTGAGTATATTTGCATGAACATTCAAAGAATCTTCATCGTTCACCTATATTTGATCGTGTTTAGAAGAACAAATTGTATGCATGTCCTGCTTTTCATACAGAAAACTTAAATTTACTTTGTAGATAAAATTTAAGATAAATGTTAACTTCCCATTGTAATCAGGGCCCAGATACCTAGTGACAGTGCTGCATTACTTAAGATGGGCGTTTCAGTTATTTGAAAGAAGTATCAGTAACAGTTACAATAAAACTGTTTCTAAATAAAAGTTGAGAGCAGCGTAACTAAAAATCCTAGTACAAGTGACTGATTGAACGGTTTTACAAAAAATAATTATACGGTTGTTTATGAAACAGTTTCATTTTTTAAAATTTTCGTAAAGGGATGGTGGCCATGGGTTCACACACGCACTTTTAAACTGTTTGGTATTTCTAACAGTTCCATTTAAAATTTTGATTATATTTTTTACATGTAAGGTTCGTAGCTCATTATTGACGACACAAACGAGCTAAAAAGTTAAACTTGAAATAGTGATGTCTGAAGAAAGCAATATCGTCCATTTCTATAGAATCCAATACAACATTATAATTTTCATTAATGTTTTTTTTTAATTTTCATTAATGACATTGTTTCCATTTTTGAGGATGTATGTATGCAGATAACATTAAAATACATAAGGAAATATCAAATGTTAATGATTGTAAAACACTTATGTTAAACTTAAATAAACTGAATGATTGGTGCATACAAAACAATTTATTTTTTAATGTATCTAAGTGCAAATCAATTACTTTCTGTCAAAAAGAAACCCTATTATTTATGAATACACTATAAATGACATATTGCTCAAAAGGGTGAGCGAAATAAGAGACTAGAGTAAAGTGTTTGGTGTAAAACTAGATTTCGTTAACCATATTAACAACATAACAAACAAAAGCATGAAAACTTTAGGTGTCCTGCTTCGCATTGTCAAAGGCTTTAATTCACTAGTTCGTATTCAGTTATATATAATTCCACTGTGTAGTCTCCTCAGTATTAATTACACATTATAAACACAGAGAGAAATCAAAGAAATTATTTGAGATTCGTAAATTTTAAATGAAATATTCCTTAGATGGCATAAATTACACGTATCTATTGGAGACTTTAAATTTAGTTTTATAAAAAGATTGTAGAAAAATAAATGACCTTATTTTTTTTATTTATTTTTTTGAATTCGGAGCTCGATTGTTGTTAACTCCTGAATCTTATTAACTTCAAAATACCGAATCGAGTCACTAAAAGTACGGAGTTGTTTGCAACTACATACGTAGGTACTAACTATGAACGAAACTCTCCGATTCCGCGTTTACATTCCTTAGCCAACAAATTTACTTGTGATATAGACATTTTTAAAACAGAAATAATACATTTTAAAACCTTCTTAAATGCATTGTTTAAAACTAATTATTAAAGTCATAATAAAATTTTCTTTTTCGGGCAATTTTTCTCTGTTTTTGATGTGTATTATGAGATTAATTTACCAAATATTTTTGTGTACCATATATTATATGATTATCATATTTATACTTACTGTGAACTAATTTTTATTATTTGTTTTTAACTTGTTACTATCATTTTTTTTGCTTATATTTTTTACAATTTGCTTTTCAATTCTATCATTTTTCTTATATCCATATTTATTTATTTTTCTTTTTTACTATGCAAAGTTTCAACTTTTATTTTGCATTGCAGCATACTTTTTTGTTTCTACATGTATACAAAAAAAAGTGTTGTTTATTTTTAAACTTATAACTTACCATGTTTGTACTTACCTGTATAATTTTTGTAAATGCCCTATGGGTATATCGTAAAATAAATAAATAAATTAATTCAAAATAAATAAATAATGCAACTCTAACAGTATTGCACATAAATTGGAAGCATCGTTCTGCAGTACATTCACATCGTCCCTACCATTAATAAGTTAACTATAAAGGAACGTGGTCTATAAAGAGACCACAGCACAGAGTCAAAGTCAGTCAGCCCGACAAGTTCAGTTCAGTCAGTCAGTCCAGCTCGACGACGTCACTCAGTTCCAGTATGTAGTTCAAGTGCAGTCTCTTAAATGCATATCGACGTTACACTCGCGCAACACAATTCACTATTTATTCACCATGTGATACGCATAAACTCTTGTGTGGCTGTGATGTCACACTAGTTGACATATGACACAAGACTTGATATATCTCTCGTATTTTTTTTAATGATTAACTCGTATTTTTTAAAATCTTTAAATGGACATTTTTGCACCGGATTTAAAAATTAAATTTGATAAAACTATGCTGGATATTAATACAAAAAAATATTTATCCTTGATACGCGAAGAATGAATTTCTGCAAATTCAGCAAGACATTATCTATATAAGAGAGAGCACGAAGATAAAACTCATAACAAGGAAAACAGAGACGCTGTTCTATGGTTATGTTGTGTAAAACAGATTCAGTGTTCAGTCGGTTGATGACAGTGATGGGGGACGCACGTGTGTAGTATGAGCGGTGTATTTATGACCCTTATTTTTTTTCCCTATAACAGGGCTAAATAATATGTTTATTTGCATAAATTATGGTAAAAGAATAATTCAACAGTATTTCTCCCTGTTTTTTTTCCCTCAAATGTCTGAACTTTAGAATATTCCGTCTTTTACTAGTGGTAACACGATGTTACATCACCGCGCGCAGAAGGATTATTTACTACAGTTTTTTAAGAGTAAAACAGAAACCTCGTGTCTTCTATGTCAACCTCTAGCTGGGGTAGGAACTCCAACACACATTACCTTAATTTCAACATACATAAACGGTTTAATTTGTGAGGCTGTTTCAGCTATTTCGCAGACATAAATGTTAGTGTTAAACTATTTTTTTACTAAGTAACAGTTTATTTTTTTGCTAAACGGTTGCAATTATTTGGAAAAATAACTATTTTCAAATACATATTTAAATTGTTTTTCCACCCCAACACGTTAAATCCACGTTATCAATAATTGTTATCTTACTGGGAATCAAACCCGGACCCTCCGCGTGTGAGTTTAAAGTCAAAACACCATGGAGCCCCCAAGTAAATTGATTTATTTTGAAATGCGATATTTTAATGTTGTATGACATTTATTATCAAAATAAATACATTTTAATCGATCAAAGACGACTAAAAATAAACTCATTCGCATCAATGACATAGCAAATTTTCTTTTTCCCAGATTATTTTCGAATCCCCCGGATTCAATTAAATTATTCACTGTATCGATACCGAATCTGCAAATCATTGCAGGATTAATCGCTAAACAAATTTACCGGATAAAATTGATATCCCCTTAATATATTTTATAATCATATTAATGTGGCGGATTTGATACTCGTACAATTTGGATCAGTTAAAGCAAACGATTGATCCTATCATTCACTGAAATGGAGTGATTGAATTAATCTGTGAATTTATTGGTCTATTTTTTGTGGAAACCCTTTATCAAGATAAAGAGTTATCCAGGTGACCTATATAGCAGTCTGTAATCGTTAATCTTTTACTCAAATTTTTTAAAGCAAAACGTGTTTTATTACAGAGCTCTTCTGTAATAAAACACGTATAAATACACAATGTGCCTGTCAATTATAGAACCATGTGCGAACCATTACAGTTGCAGAAAAACTCTGTTTTTAGTCAGTACACAGATTGGCAAAACGTTGCATGGATATGAATACTAAACATCTGATTACGCCACTTGCTAGATAACAGAAAATTTTGCTGGTTTTGCTGTTTCGCGGATTTCGTCGTTGCAATTGCGTTATCTTTTTGACTTTTTCCCCGAACCTCAATACAAATTAATGGAATTACCTACCTTGTAATGTGAGTTTTTTAAATTTATTGATGGCACGTCTCTCGGAGCAGACTCTATCAGATGTCATGTGGTCAACTAGGCACGTGTCGTTTACTTGATTATTGATGCACGCGATAACACGATACAGTGGATGGGGTAACTTATTAAAAACTCAAATAACGTGGGGTTAACTAATGAGTTGTCTCATGGGACACTAAAAATATTTAAAAAAAAAAAAAATAAAAAAAAAATACTTAAACTCATTAAAATAGCAAAAAAGCATTATATCAACTCATTAGTTAACCCAAAGATTTTTTTTGAAAATGATCCTTAACTCATGTGTGGCTATGCGGTAACGGATGTCTACCTCGGGTAAAAAACATTTAATAACTCTCTTATTTTTTTAAATAACCAACTCATATTTTTTGTAATCCTTATATGGACTTTTTTACACCAAAATAAGGAAACATTTTTATAAAAAATGCACGGGCTTTTTCTATAAAAAACAATTTCTTCATTTTGTAAAATAAATTAAAACAAACGAAAGAGATGCCAGTATTATAAGTAGTTTATTAAATTGTATAAGAAAGAGTACGAGAATATACCATATCAGAAGACCGACAAGGACACTATTTGTTAGGGGCGGAGCTTGAGTGACCGAGAAAACAATACCGAAAGAGCACGATACAGAATTATACCACTTGTGGGACAGAGAACACATCAGTCGCGTGAAGTTTTTTGTAGTAAACTGACCTGACGCTGTATTTAACACACCGTGTTCCCGAAATGTTTCTACAATTTATTCACAGTTTATCTGATTTAAATTATTTTTTGACAATTCTTGATGGAATTTCATTGTAATGATGTAATATTTATATACATTTACATATAAGTTATTAATCAAAAATACTTGGTACACTTCCACTCATTTCCACACTTAAGATAATATTTTGATTTCTATAAATCATCCTTACATTGTATAATATTCGCCAGTCTGAAGATGTCCATTAGAGGATGAAAGCGCTAATTGGTCAAACAAATAAGTGGAAGTGTACCAAAGGAAGTGTGCAAAGTTATTTCATTTAAAGTGTTCAAAAAATTTGTTCGTAACTAGTTTTAAAAAACGTGTTTACGTTGTCATTTTTGTGTATGTTTAATTATGATTTGATTATATCACGTATTACGTACTATTATTTTATTTCTTACAAGTTTTTTTTGCTATTTTTTTAGGTTTTATTTCAACATTATTCTAAGAATATGTTTTAACAGCGTTTTTATTTATTCTAATAAAATCTAGTATTTATTTGCAATAAAAAAATGATATTCTTTTTTGCATTCAAATAAGAGTTGTATTAGCATAGCATACTTTCTAGTCTCCCGGTTGATCTATTTCCGCTAAATTCAGTTGTAAGTGTAATTCGGAATTCAGTCGACAACCAGACGCGGGCGGTAGCGCTTGCTGGCGGGATTTTAAAAGGAATGAACACAATTTCTCACTTTATTTTGCATAAATATGCTTTAATTTTATATTTTTTATGTAACATCTTTGAATAAATATCATTTTTAACACATACCATTGTAAATAATTTGGTATTTTAGCTTACATTTCAAAATATCTCGACTTATGCTTGTGGTCACATTGTGTTACACCACCGGCTGCAAAGGGATTATTCAGCACAGTCTTTTAAGAGTTAAAATAAAAATAACTTTATTTAATTTACTTACATATAACTTTGAATTATCTATCCTTACCTCTGTTTTGTATAAATACATTTAACTCTTTAATAAAGATACCAGTCTCGAAGATGTCGCGAAAGCAATGAAACCGGTAACTGGATATTCCAAATTTGTGGATTAAAGTATCACTCGTGTTTTATTTATATAATAAATTCTTTTGAATGTGTAATGTAATTTTTAGGTACAATTTTTGTTTCTAAATCTTGGGTAAAAAGTATTGTATGCGTTAATTAAACCAAATATGTTTGTATTACAATTTTTGAAAAAGGCATTTTTGCCGTTTATGTTTATAAATAAAAAAAAAAAAAAAAGATAAAATACTTGAAGATGGACATGTAAAGGGTAGGAATAATTGGCATGCGTGCAAGAGAAGATGTATGAATGTAGAGGAAGCGAGCTCTGTGTGCAAAAGGAGAGTGATGTGGAGTTCTATCCTCATTGCCTACCCCTACGGGGGAACGGCCTGTTGATTTGTTTTGTTTGTTTTTGTTGTTTTGTTTGTTTTTGTTGTTTTGCTTGGCGCTTATTTTATAATTTCAAAAAAAAAAATAAACAATTTATATTTATTTATTATTTATTTATTGACACTTTATATACATATACAATAAATATACATATAAGGGCGGGCATATTGCCTTAAGGCAATTTCTTCCTACCTACCCAAACCGTTCAGTTTGAGAAAATTACAAGTACATGGACATATATACAAAATTAAAAACAAAGATGAACTAAAACATGAATACTACGCTATGAAGAGAGGAGAGAGGATGGGAAGGAAAGAAAAAGGATAAAAGGACAATTTAAATATTAAGATAGTGACATTTCAATCTCGACTTAAATGTAAATAAAGAAGGGGCGTCTCTAACATTAGTGGGTAGATTATTCCACAATCGAGCGGCTACTACTGTGAAAGAGGAGGCAAAAAAATTAGAGCGATGACAGGGTATTAAAAGGGTTCTCTCGTTACTAGAACGAAGAGATAGTCCGTGTTGTGAAAGATTTTGGATGAGCTCTCTCAGATAAACAGGCGAAGTGGGATTATTTAAAATATTGTGAAGAAGTGATAGAATGTGAATGTTTCTTCTATGCCTGATACTGAGCCAGTGTAGTTGCGTGCGATACTCGTTATCATTATATTACAAACACAAAATTATAATTTATGCAAAGTTGCTGTGACTGTCTTATTAGGGTTATTTACTCCGTTCTAAGACAATCAACAAAATATAAAAAACAGTAATCAATATATAGAAACAGTTATAAAGATACAGGACAAAGTGAAAAACAAAGTAAAAAATGTAGGAAAAACATAGTAAAATGTAATAAAAACAAAGTAAAATTGTTTTAAAAACATAGTAAAAATAAAGTAAAAAAACATAGCAAAAACATAATAAAAAAAAGTAATAAATGCAGTGAAAACATAGTAAAAACCATTGAAATCTGTCTATAAAAATATTTTGAAACTCAGTAAAATGCGAAATAAAAACAGAATACAAAGTAAGAAACATATTTTAAGTCATAATAATAATATTAACAATATGTTTTTTTTTGGGTGATACCGTGTGTATTGGATTTTTTCCGACGTTTCGACTACCATTGCAGGATCCATCTTCAGGGTAAACTGAGTGTTTTGTAGAAAAACCTGTGTGTTAAGCACTAATAATTTGTACCGTGTCGCAGTCACACAACACACAGTTTTTTCTACAAAACACTCAGTTTACTCTGAAAATGGCTCCGGCAATGGTAGCTGAAACGTCGGAAAAAGAAACATATTAATAACAGTGACCGTGAAAACCTTAGCACCTATTTCTTTTATATTAACACCAAATGCTTTAATGCTCTACTCTAATAAAACTTTAAAAGTACAATTATTCAGTCTTGTCGGAACATTTTATTAATCACCTCGCATTTCAACCACCTTTGTGAATAATGTAAGTGAAGTTTAATACTAAGGTCGTCTAGTCTTGATTTATCGTGCTGACCCCCCAAAGTGTCGACAAAATAAGCACGTGGTGATAATTTACCACACGAGAGCCAAAGAAATTATTTTCCTATTATCCTCGGAGGCCTGAGATTAATCTTTGTTCAGGATCTGTTTTCAGTACCTAAACCAACTTCATGCAAACAAATAATCCTTATAATTAACACCTTCATTTGGTTTTCTAGATCATTTTTAAGACATATCCACAAATTTAAAGATAGTGTACTTGCGTACTTTTCAGATATTTAAAGACAAAGTTTTGAGTTTGTTTTAATTCTTCTAGACAAGAACTGGATTCAACCTTAGTAGGTGTGGGAGATTCCTCCTTAGTGGGAGAAGTTAATATTACAACAGAGATAGAGAAGGCAATATAAAAGTATTGGCATCTACACTACTTATGATCTGTGTGTCATAAGCTGATTTCAGTGCCAGTGCTGCAAAGCAGCGTTTATTTAATAATTTAAAATACATGTAAAAGTTTGTTACCCACTAAGTCTAAAGACTTTTCAGTGAGACACATTTTTTTTTAATGACAGATTTATTTTACATTATTATATTTACATTTTATTAATGTATTTATTAACAGGCACTATAAAGCGCTTAGAAGATATTTTTTCAGTTCTTTTTTTTTCATTTGAAGATCTTTCATGTTAATGATGGTTTGTGGGAGATCATTGAACAACCTTGGAATAATGCAATTTTATGTTTGCTCTCCGATGTAAGTTGTAATTCGGGGAACCATCAGGGAGCCCATAGTTTTGAATCTAGTGTTGTGAGAGTAGGAAACTCTTTTTTTTATATTCCGGATCAACAAAGTGATCTACAATCAATTTGTAGTCACAAAGTTGTTTTACCGGCAGGACATTACAGAATTCAAAATATACACTTTCAAGAATTTAAGGAGCTACTTTACACGTTGTGTAACATTTACCATTCTGCCAGTATTTGAACATTCCTGCAATTCATCCATCTGATGATGTTTGCAAAGTTAAAGAGCTAAAATCTTTTTTTGATGCAGGTAAAATAATTGAATTAGGTGAATTTCACCCGCATAAATAAAGATTTTAGTTACTTAATAAAAGGGAATAATTAAAATTAGTTTGAGATCCATGAATCATTATTTACACAATTATACTAACTATCGATAGTGGTTTAACAGACTCATTCAGTTGTATAGATGAAGTAAGTACTACTGACATTACAACAATAACTAATAAACCTAATATTCAATTTATTTTTTAAATATGTAAAATTCAATTTATACTAATGTTATTATTAAACGTAATGTGCCTATGTTAACATCATCATATTATGTATGTGAGATTTCTATACGTATTTTGTATAATATATTTTATTACTATTCTCAATTTTTCACTGTTATATCACATGGTTTTTGCGAGGAATTCAGTACTATGACGAAAAGTAATTTTGCCTGAGTTCGATAGGGATCATGTTAGGATCTGTATTAGGATTTTGTTAGTCATGCGACCAGCGTGGAATGTGGATCTGATAGCCAACAGTTCCAATTTTGCACTCTTCCGTCAGTTTGTCCGGACTTGGGTATCGCGTTGGGAGCTCCTCAGATGCGCAAACGCCTAGGTGGGTAAATTATGAGGGAACAGGCAACTGTTCTTGTGGGATGCTCATTCAGTTGGGACTGTGCATCCTTCCGAGCGGAACGCACACGTTCTTTTATTTTGTCCTCCCCTTACGCGGGGGTGGTATTCGGATCCTCTGCCTCTGACCACCCAGGGAGTCTTTCTTTATTCAAGGCCGTTCCCTCATTGTAAATTATTTGAATTTTTACTTATGTTTGTTGTGTCAGTTATGTTTGTTGTGTTACTATTGTTTTATAAATTGTTTTTGTATTTTAAGACACGTTTATTTATGTAAATTGTTTGTGTAAATACATATTTTGAATTAAAAAAAACAGAGGCATTGAGGGGATCCTGAAGGGTCTGGACGACGTGTTGGCTTCTGTCCATACATCCTCCGCCCCCCTCCTTAATCTGCATAGAATTTGTATTTCTTAGAAATATTTATATTAACTTTCTTCTATGCATATCTGACAGAGAGTCCTCCAAGACTCTATAATAGCTGCGGGTGGATGGTGGGCTTAAGGATCCCCCCTCAATGTTCTATCACAAATCTTATAATGTTTTTATTTACCGGGCTTTACCTTTATTTCGTTTAGCCATATAATGTATTGACTATGCTTTCCTGTGACTATGATCAATTTTATCTTGTCACTATGTTACACAAATTGACAGCTGTAAATAAATATTAAAATAATATTTATCTGCTTGTTTGGATGTTCCTGCAGAAGTTGGATTCGTTCCTTCGTTTTGGTTACTGTTTGAGGTGCCACCTTCAAGGTAAACTTTACTACAGTTACAAAAAATCAGACATATTTATTGAAATCTAGTTCTTGGACAAACTAAAATGTTGTAAATAAATATTTACTGCGGTTATTATAAAAGTCTTAGTAAATTTCTTTTCAGATATTAATCAGTAATCCGTACACTTTCAAAGCTTTGCGTTATTTGATCTTTTATTTTATTGAAACCGATCTCACTAAAAAAACCAAAATGTTCATTGAGTTCCAAATATTTTTCGAAAAAACGTTCTTAAAACTCAAATTCAACAACTCGACTTATACGGCAAAAATAAAAATTTGGAATAATATGAAATAAACGAATGAGTTTTTATGTACGATGTTATTGAATTAATGAAAAATTTCGGTAATAAAATGGTTAAAGATAAGTATCATTATACGTATCATAATAACTCGGGACCTTAGTGTTCTTTTAAATAGTAAACTCGACTATATTTAACGTGTCAGGCATATTACGGGAGACGCATTCAAATTATAAGGTTTGGTCGCCAGAGTCACTAACTTGTTGAAAGATATAAATACCCTAAAAATTTTGTATTTCGCATTTGTCAAAAGTCGGCTTAAACATGCAACTTTAATCTGGTCCCCATACTATGAAAATCACAAATATAAAATAGAAAAAGTCAAAAATTCATCAATTTAATGTCTTTCATACATAAATAATTACCAATTCAATAAATATAATGAAGCGAGAGTACATTTAAAAATAAACACTTTGGACAATAGACGACAGATTGCTGACTTAATGTTTATATTTAAGCTTTTAAATGGTATTACTGACTGCCCGAATTCACCAAGTTTAATTAATTTCCATGTTTCTTTTAAACGTACCCGTCACACCAAATTATTTAACTGCACCAATGTTAACACTAATGCACCAAAAAATTCGTGCATTTAAAGAATATGCAATTTATATAATAATATTATTGGAGCCAATGCGAATGATATCTTCAACTTGAATTATAAAGAATTCAAAAAGAAAATCAGTGACAACATGAAGGCATTGTCACCGTGAGTGAGTAGTGATGAATAGATACATTATTATAAAAAATAAATAAAACAACTTTGTTTTTAACCACTAATTTTTATTTTTCACCGACCGGTTTCAAAGCAAACAAGCTTCTTTGTCAAGGTTTACGTAACTAATGAATTGATTCCTTTTTATTTTATTTCTATCATGTTCACTAAATACTACACGTGGACCCAATAAATCAAGTGTTTTTTTTTCTTACACTATTTTTTCATTATATT
The DNA here is from genome assembly GCF_059751315.1 of Micrasema longulum. Classification (NCBI taxonomy): domain Eukaryota; kingdom Metazoa; phylum Arthropoda; class Insecta; order Trichoptera; family Brachycentridae; genus Micrasema; species Micrasema longulum. Next base: position 55,071 of record NW_028278313.1, read on the forward strand.
TTTAATTTACAATGGTAAATATGTACAAACAATTTATTTATGGTTTTCCGAATTCTATTCTTGTGTAATATGAATTTATTTATGACACATTATGTATTTGAAAATTATATGTTTGAGATAATTTTTAGTCTAGTTTTAAGTACCGATTATATCATAACCTTATTATTGTATATGACTGTATATTTCAATAAATTAATAAAGAAAGAAAAATAAAGAATACTCAAATAAAAATGCTGTAACCCCATATTCTTCGAAACGATCTTCATATTAAATAAAATTTTAAATAAAAACTCTGAAAAATTCTAGAAATGTACGTTCTACAAATGGAAGTTTATTGCACAATTTTTGCTTATCCCTTTCAGTCCGGATGTTCATTCAAAGATACACAAATGGTAATATTTTTTTAACTCTCGTACAAGAACGGCGAGTTTATTTTTTAATTACTGGAACCCCAAAGTAGGGAAACCCGGGGCTGGAAACTCCCGGGGTAGGATGTTCCAACGAGAACAGCTACGAGAGGAAAAGAAACAGCAATACGTGTGAAGTGCATCGCAAAAGAGTAATGTACAAAAATTTCCTGCAAGTAAATATTTTCGTACTTGAACATTATTGTCTATCTTGGTTCAATAAAATCCTATTTATATATAGCTTTTATCAATTTGTAGTAAAATAGTCTATAATTATGTTTCTAAATAACAAAAAAGTTAAATTCAATCTCGCCTTAACGATAATGTTTATTTGTGTCTAGCAATTGAATAACGTTTAACATTGTAATAGGATGCAAAATGACAAATGCAAGACAGAGAAAAAAAAAACGGACCATTTAAAAGGTATTTTACCAAGACGCTTGGCTTTGCTACAATCCAGGAAAAACAATGTCATTATGCAAAAGTAGCGGTCACACATCTCAACAGGGAAAAATACGCAAGGGTTTGTCATGTTATAATACTAGACAATCCAATAAGGATCTGATTCTACAGCGATGAGTTAATACTTTTTTAGCTAATAGGCAGCAATATTATATGGGTCCGGGGGTATATAACCTTATCCTAGATTCGTAGAAATGTGGTGGGATTGCCAGGCTGAGGATGGTGTTGAGTGCATTTTTAATCCATATTGGTCGGAGGAAGTCAAAGAAATTGTTGTCCGATATAGAAGGACGTAAGCTGGTTTCTTGTTTTACTAGTAATGAATAAGGACTTAAAGTATAGAGATTTTGATATCATTGATGTTTTCTCTGGATATTTATTGTTTACTTTTAAGACTGAAAAAGCACACATAATGATAAAACTGTAATTATTTTTTAATATTATTATAAAATACTGCCTTAGAACGGGGAAGCTATCCCTAGTTAGGCAGTTTAGATAAACCAACAGCAAAAATAAAAAATATAAATGTTACTTTTACTACTTAATTAATTTGTTGTTTAAATAATGACTAGTAAATTAATGTAATAAATATTTTAAAAAAAAATAAACATAAAAAATATATTTAAAAAATACCTGAAATCGTGAACGCAGCTAAGTCTGTAGCAGCAATCCCTGTAAACATCATGAACGCTTTCAAGAAGACTAGAATATGCCCTTATAACTTTGATGTGTTTGAATATGAAACCTTTGCTGATTTTTTGTTAATAACCGGCTATTGTCTGATGCCTATCATCTCAGCGCGTCATACAACATGAAGACCTCTAGCGAATGCTTTCTAACATCCCAGTGTCAAAACAGAATGATGATTTGCAGGCACAATCCTCCAGTACTAGAAACACCAAACAAACTTTTGAGAATTGAGATACGTTGAATGAAGATCAAGTAATGGATAAAAAACAAGAATCACAGTTGATGTCAGCGAGACCAGATACCAAAAAGTTTTCTTCCGGAAAGTATGAAACCCTGTCCTAAAGCAACACCTGGATTGCAGACGACGTTCAAGTGACGAATAAGTACAACAGTAGTTTTGACAAGTACATCGGTAAAACAAATTCAGTTGAAGGACAGTTTAAGAAAAAGAACATGGCGAAACCGAACAACAACAAAAATTGAATAGGAAAGAGTAGAGAAAAGGGTAAAACTCAAGAAAAATTGATACAAGACAGCAAAAATAACTAAGAAACTGATCTAGAAAGGTATTGCATAATTTCATTCCATTTTGTTGAGAAAGGAACAATGGGTCAAATGTGCAATGTGCAAAAATTGAATACTTATGAAATGTATATCCGAACTATGAGTCTGATGAAGTATTTATTGGTGTATAAGATTATTTTGCCAAATTTTTTTTTTATGTGTTGTTGGCCTCGTGGTTTAATGGTCAACGCGTTTGCCTACCATGCGAGACATCGGGTTCGATTCCCGACTTGATTGACAGGCAATATTTATTCAAAAGGGTGTTTTCACACCAGAATACTTCATCCCTGGGCTGGTACCTGAAGCGTAAGACTGATCATCTTACCTTCATGTAACAAAAATGATCAAGATACATTGCAATTGGTGTACCAATGCAGTGCTCTATGCACCATTAGGTGTGGAAAAGGAATGACGATGATTATTTGTAGTAAGATGTAGGTAAAAAAATAGTTTGGTTAAAAAAGGTTTATTAGTTGATTAATCTCAATGACAATAATTTTACTAACTACAAAATTGCAAAAGTATGATTGTTATCAGTAGCTAAGAGTATTTTTATTAAAAAAGTTTCGTTGTTTGATAATTATTTAGGATAAGTTCAATAATGCTGGTTATTCCCACTCTATAAATTATCTTTTCCACATAATTTTTATGTGACTTTTTTAGCAAATGTGATTATTGCGAATAGAGAAATAATCTATGATTTTGTATAAAAGTACCTGCGTTGTATAATTTAAAAACCTATCTTATTAAGATTAACTTAAGTCGAAAATGAAGGCAATACAAGTTGTCTTAACGACGAAAAAACCAGCCCCACTACGGAGTTGATTGTTTCCTTCCGTTTTTCTCACAAATAATTCATCTGAAGAGAAGACAAAAATCATTATTTTTGAATGACCGTCTATCTTTAAACGTAGATAAATATTATTTTAATAAATTAATAAGTCGCAAAGCCAACATTTGGACATGAAAATTTTTCATTTCTTGAAAATCATAGCTTCCAGCCCCGGCCTCTCCTACGTCTCTGTTTTTTTGGATGCTTTGGTAATCAGCATTAAATATAAAATTTCGTTTTAAACTTTGACAGCTGGCTTCTTACTGGTTCGTTTGTTTTGAATGATGAATGTCCTTATAAATGATATGTCAGGCAAGTTTCAAACACGTTTCCGTAAAATTAAATGAATTTCATTGAATAAACCTGTGTTGTAAGAAAATACCAAATTTTGAATGAATTTTGTCGGCTGATTATCAGTTTGAGACCTATTGTTTTAAAAAAATAAACGTTAAATGATTTATAAAATTTAAAAAATAAATGAATATTAAACATTCAAATAATTACTTTAGTACAGAAATTGCAATTTCTTTATTTTTTATATCCAAAGGAATTAGTTTAGGTCTGAAAGGGTTAAACTGACGCTGAAAGCTAACGTGGCGCCACGACGTCGATGCTCATTTGTGATGCAATGCAGATTAGAAAATAGGTGTTTTCATATAACTCTAAGGCGTCGGCGTCGTGTCTTCGATAAAATCATTGGCGTTGTAAAAATGCATTTTCTTTACAACGTATTATTGTACCTTATCCATAATTATTATGTATTTTTTTTTCTGGTATTTTAGACCTTTTGTGGTAAAGTTTACGGCAATGGGGTTTGATTCGAGATTTAATGAAATGTTTTTGTTAAATCTTTATTGGATCTTTTTTTTTCACCACAGAAGGCCAAGAGGCTTATTACAGTGGTGAATTACATCATAGAATACCCAGGCTTGAAAAAAAATTATATTTAAATATTAATAAATGACAATGATATTCTAATAGCATTTTTGAATAAATATGTACATATTTTGTACATCAAGGTTCTATTATGGTTTAATATTGATTTTCAACACGCGTCTCCATCTGAATACAAACGTAAATTGGAGCAAGTATACAACGTGCATGGTAACTCTGTCACATCTAATACCTTAATAATCGGTATGAATAGGATGACATATTTAAAAAAAATTTATAAGTGTGCCAAAATTAAAAAAATAAATGGTTTCTTACTTCTGTAGTGCCCAGAGCTAGCTATTTCCCTCGCACTCATGTTTTCACCACTGCGGAAGTAGGCAACTATTCGGTTTTTAAATAATTTAGTTTTTGGTTTTGAAAAGCGTATGCCAGTATCGATCATCGTAGTTTTGAATGTGATAGAGTTTTACTGGTTCAC
>NW_028278315.1:0-110057 GCF_059751315.1 Micrasema longulum
TGAAGGAGTAACACTTAGTTGATTATTATTCTTCATTTCTTTCCATGTTAAAATATATTACCTATCACCTTTCTAATGTCAATTTCGGATTAACTCAATGATTTTTTAAAAACTCCCCATAGTAAATTGCATTTTCAAAAACATGTCAATCGATTCGGGATCGGATTGAATTCTAACACTTTTTCGATGGATGGGTAAGAACGATAGTTCATTAAATAATTTTAATTAGCGATGATTCATTCGAATAAAAATAGTTGAATGCATTTAATTACTTAATTCATTATAATAAAATTCCAAATGCGTTTATTCATTCGAATGAATTAGTAATTAGACTAAATGAATGAATAAGTAATTGTGCAAAACGAATAAATTAGTAACTGTGCCAAATGAATAAATAAATAATTCCAAGCTAATGAATACACTCGAATGCAAATATACCAATAGGCGTGCGAAAGTAATGCATTTGTTACGTACACATTCATTTGCTAGTTACACATGAAATGTGATTGCATCCTGTTCTTTTAAGATCCTAGCAGTATTTCTACACTTTAAAACGACACAACACGGCATAGTTGAATTCAAATCAGGAGTTGCGTAGGTACTGAGTGACGTCTACAAAGAAACTAATGGTTCAAAACGTAAACCTGCTCATTTATGCGTAGTTTAGTCACCGTCTGTTCTATGTGCGTTTGTTGTTTCTGGACCTATTATTTCTTAATTCTATGATACCAACATATTTTAGAAAATAAATAAAAGTATTTAGACAAAAAAACAAAAGGTATTTTTAGAATGTTACTACAGTAGGGCCAATTTAATAGGTCACATTTGACACTTCATCAAAATTCAACAACATAACCTTGTAAAGGCGGGTATAATTTTTTTTTAGAATTTAGAACTGCACATTTGCTTAATTTATTCAGTTGTGATTACATATTTATTGTAATAATGACAAAAGAAGGTAATTTTACTATTACGAAACTTTTGTATTCACAAATTATCAGTGACACAGAGAGCCATGGAAAGGAGAATGCTGGGTATTTCGTTAAGAGACAAAAAAACCAATACATGGATTAGAGCGAGAACAAAGGTCACAGATGTGGTCCATGGGGCTGCTAACCAGAAATGGAGCTGGGCTGGTCATATAGCCAAAACCACAGACTCTAGATGGACCAAAAAAGTCCTGGAATGGCGACCTAGAACGGGTAGAACAAGTGTCGGCAGGCCTCAGATAAGGTGGTCTGATGACATACGACGAGTTGCAGGAAGTGGTTGGATGCGGTTGGCTCAGGATAGGGAAATATGGAGCCTTAAGGGGGAGGCCTATGTTCACCATTGGACAAGAGACGGCTGATGTCGATAATGATGTTTGAAGTCCGAATCGATTCATTCACTTTAATCGATGTTTTTAAGCAGGTCACCTCACTATGAAGTTAAAACAGACAAAAATGTCAAATGTGACTTGTTAAATTGGCCCTACTATAACTATAAATTTTCACGTAAAGTAGGTACTCACCTATTCTTAAAGCAAGGATATTTCTCTCGGAAAACTATTTTTGTCTCTGAATAAATGTCTGTCTATTGTCTATGGTGTACCGGAAATGAAAGATCCAATGAATGATTCTTTCGATTATTTGATTTAATCATTCGGTTAGTAAATTTAGTCGATTATTTTCATCTTTAATTTTAATGAATTTATTTTTTACACGGATGCAGCATTAATTTAATCTTGCCAGTCAAGAACAACATTATATTAAATAAAATATAATAATTAACCGGCAAAGCTGAGATTTTTCGTGTTTTTTTTAAAATAAATATTTGCGTTCTTATGATTTACCCAAATATTTCATTTTGAATGCCATTTTAAACGAGTTGTAAATAACTCTCTATTTGAAAATGGTAATCAAGTTGGAGTAGAGTGGAATTCAAACCGCCGATCTTTGAGCCGTGAGTCCGAGACACTAGCCACGGGACCACAACCTGATTCAATGCATTCATTTATTTTAATTTCCTTTAAATAGATTTCTGCGTTGCAATCGTTAGATTATTGCAGATGTTATATTTCTGCTTTTAAAATTATTGTAGTAACTAATCGATAAATATCAAGCAAATTATGTAACGAATATGTCATAAAAATAAATTACATTTATATTAACCCAAGAATTTTGTTCCAGTTATAAAATTAATGGACAGATCCTTAGAGAGCAAAAAATATATTAGTAGTCATCGACTTATTTTTCCTATCCTCCAGAGATATATTTTATCAAAATGTTTTTGTTTATTTATTGTAATTTTGATTGAAAAATGTGGCAATTTTTGTGAACAAATAGGAACTAGATTCACTCTCGGGGGATTAAAATAGGCAGAGTAAAATACTATTTTTGTATTCATTGTAGATTTATTGAAAATATATTTACATTGTAAAATAAAACCAGTTTCATTAGTAAGAAGGAGCAGGACTTTATCAATGTTTTTTAAAATTATTTTTTTATTAAGACTTTTACCAAACAAACAAACCATCACGCAGTTTCTCCGTAGGGAAGGGCAGAGAGGATAGAACGCCATAACACTCTATCTTGCATACAAACCTCGCTTCCTCTACATTCATACATCTTCTCATGCACGCACGCCAATTCATACCTTTTTGAATACAAGTAAATTTACACTGTGAACATAAAAAGGGTTTCTCGCGAGAATGAGTGAGAATACGTCGTTTTAAATGACTTTTTTCGATACAAGTTTACTGACACTCTGAACACGAAAAGAGTTTCTCGCCAAAATTAGTGAGAATATGTAGTATTAAACTACCTTTTTCGAAATAATTATGTTTAAATTCTAAACGTGAAAAGGGTTTTATACCAGTATGTATAAGAAAGTGTCGTTTCAAATGACTTTTTAAGTACATAAAAATTTTCACTCTGAACACGAAAAAGATTTCTCACCAGAGTGAGTTAAAATGTGTTGTTTTAAATTACTTTTTTGAATACAGGTATATTTACACTCTGAACATGAAAACGGTTTCTCACCAAAGTGAGTTAAAATGTGTCGTTTCAAATAACTTTCTTTAATACAAGTATATTTACACTCTGAACATGAAAACGGTTTCTCACCAGAGTGAGTTAAAATGTGTTGTTTCAAATTACTTTTTTGAATACAAGTATATTTACACTCTGAACATGAAAACGGTTTCTCAAAAGAGTGAGTGAGAATGTGTTGTTTCAAATTACCCTTTTGAATACAAGTATATTTACACTTTGAGCATGAAAAGGGTTTCTCGCCAGAATGTGTGAGAATATGTCGTTTTAAATTACTTTTTTCGATACAAGTATATTTACACTCTGAACATGAATAGGGTTTCATACCAGTATGTCTGAGAAGGTGTCGTTTCAAATGACTTTTGTGAGTACATAAAAATTCACAATCTGAACATGAAAATGGTTTCATACCAGTATGTCTGAGAAGGTGTTGTTTCAAATTGCTTTTTCTATAACAAGAAAATTTACACTCTGAACATGAAAAGGGTTTTTGGCCAGTATGAGTGAGTACACCGTTTTCTGATTTACCGGTATTTAAGCATTGGGACGAAGAGTGTGATTTCTCCACAGTATTGGGTGTGTTGTGTGAAACATGCGATGAACGTGTATTGCTGTCTTCGAGATATTTAGTTTGACTTCCGCTCCTCATTGGATCTAAAAAAAACAACATATTTCAAAAGCATAGAATTACAGATTTATGATCAAAAGTCTTGAGGCGAATATAATTATTCACGCAACTTTCCCTACTGAGACTAAAACTAGAAACTCATTTTGTTCTTTTTCAGTGCCAAAATACAGCGTTTATTGGCAACAAATAACTAAAATGCATACTTGCAATACAAAATAAGTTTATGACATAAAAAAAGTGCAAGAAAATATTCCTAGCAGCTTCACTGAATACATAACTTGTTCTTAAGCAATATAATCAACATAATATCTGTACCTCAGAGGCAGGCGGATGCAAATCCAAACGTCAAATGTTTAACACAGTTGTTGCCTAAATAATCTACTTCCTCTAAGTGATTGCTTAATGTAAGATTAACTAAGTAAGTGATTTCTAATAACATTAATTTGTATAATCATTATCTTAAAACATTGATTTACATTTCTTCAAAATCAATGGACATGATCATAAACTGAATATGAAAATCGAAATGTCATTTCAACAAATTCTGGATTTGCATCCGTCTGCCTCTAAGGTACAGATATATATTATATATAAACACACAATATAATAATGTACTATAATAATAATAATAATGTAATAAAAATCAAGAAATTGCAAAGATAAAAAATAACTAATGAATGAAATTAACTTAAAATTTACAAATAATCCAAAAAAATACTATCCAATGTGAAATGGCCTTTGGGCACTATTGTACAAATACAAACAAAGTCAAGGCGTTTTATTCGGCTTATTACCAAAGTCAATAGCGTACCTAGTGATAATTTTATGTTGATATTAAAATGAACTTAACCAAGCAATGCAACGAATCCGTGTATATTAATGTGGAAAGTAGTGTTAATTACCTCCAGTAGAGGGTTTTAAACATTCCTGTTTTATATCAGGATATTCGATGTCGATTTTAGTAAAGATCAGCGTATTACTGTCTCTTTCATACTGCGGTTTAGTACTGGTCCCCGGTTCAGCCTTCACGTTAGAGAAATCTGGCCCATCGCTTCTGCAGGGAGAAAGCGGCCTTTCCCCAATATGAAGAGTGTCTCCTTGTACATCGCCAGTCCCAGGTTCAGCCTTAACCGTAACAATATCCAGCTTCTCGCTTTTGTAAGGACATAGCGGCCCTTCCACAGTATGGAGAATATTTCCTTCTACATCGCTAGTCCCCGGTTCAGCCTTTATAGTAGCAACACTTGGCTTCTCGCTTTTGTAGGGACATAGTATCCCGTTCCCAGTATGGAGAATATCTCTTTCTTCATCGCCAGTCCCCGGCTCACTTTTTATAGTTACTAAAGCACATTCCATAATCACGTTCTCGAAGATGGATGCAAGTTGAATTTCAACCTGAAGATCAAACTCCTGAAAAAAATAATATTCTATGTTACGGTGAGTCAAGTCAAATGCTATAGTGATAACTTCAACCTTTTAATGGCAGGCCAATACTTTTTATTGGTGTCCGCGTCGTGGTGTAGTGGTCAGCGCGTTCACCTACCTGATCACCATACCTTCATGTCATAAAAATTATCAACTTATGATGCGATTAGGTGCGGAAAAGGATGATGATATTTTATATCAAAATGAGTTCTAGTCATAACTCGTTCGCAGATATCTACCAAAACAAAACTTCTTATATTTTGTATTTTAATGGTTGCACTTATGCAATACTATTTATTATAAAACCAACAGATTTGCATTAAAGTAAATTAAAACTTAAACCTTCTAATCGCTGGTCAATACTTTATATTCAAGAGTTCTCGGTGTAAATCTACCACAGCAATTAACCAAAATAAAACTACTTTCATTTTTATATATATAACACCACTAGTTTTATATGAAGTGAGTCTAGGTAGCGATGGTCAAATCAATACGTTGAATGCACTTTTATTCCTAAGTGCAAACCTTTTTAGTTGGCAAAGTTTTGCAATTTAACCAACATAACGTCCACCAATACCAGACTATCTCGGAGTTAAGCTAATCCTCCTAGGGGCGCTGTTAGTGTCACCTTTGTAGGGGGGTACTGCTTTCACTTAAGCTAGGGTTTCCTAGGAGAGCGGCGCCCGTATCTTAACGGCCGTAATGAAAGAATATGAGGTGGACAGCCGTCGTAACGGTGACTAGAGAGTGGTTTCATAGGAAAACGATGTTGATAACACCGTTAAAAAATAAAACCACTCTCTAGTCACCACTACGACGGCTGTCCACCGCATCACCGTTCACTACGGCCGTTAAGATACGGGCACCGCTGTCCTAGGAAACCCTAGCTTTAGTAATCATGTAAACTTAACAGCCTTAAATCGAAAAAAACCAACGGTACTTCAAAGTCAGCTACAAACGTCAGAAACAAAATAATTCTAAATGAAGAGTAAGGTTCACACAAGTACAAGGCGATGTATGAAATCATTTCACGCCGTTTCGTAGCGAATATAAACTTAACTGGATATTTCAAGGTTCCTTCATACAGCGATAACCCCTTTGGAACTGTACCTGCTACTATCACTACTGTCAGTACACACACGAAATGGCGGCTATCCGGTGGAAAATGTTGCCAGACTAAAGGTATTTCATAATCTAAGGGCCGGTTTTATAAACATCTAATCAAACTTCCGTAAGTGTAACGAACTGTTGGCCGTTCGTTACGATAACCGACGGTTTTGTGTTCTATAAACCATTTTTGTTAACGGACGGTCGTCGGTAGGCATTTTAATAGAAATTGAAATTTTTCTGTCAATTATCTATGGAAAAACTTTTTATCTAAGCTCTTTCTGTCAAATGCGAACGGTGCGCGAATAAAAAAAATACATCAAATGCAAATAGTCGACAATTTTGAACGAAGTTTTTACACAAAAAAGAACTATGAATTAAAATTAAAATTATTAAAAGCGAGCAGGTACGATGGATAGTTCCTGTTATCTGTTATTTTAGTATACATTTTTATCAATAAAACATTTTTTAAATTTTAAAAAATTAACTGCTGAATATATTTATCCGTCAGACTAAAGTTGATTTTATACCACCACGCAGAGTAAAAAACATATGAAACTGGTAATTCAACTAAATCCCAAAATAACGACTATCTGCGTGTTAATTGGGCGGAGATTGGATCAAATAACAATGTGATAAAACAACTGTCATGTCAAATCTGGTATCTTTCATCTTAGGTTTACGTTTTAAAAAGGAGCATCACTTAATAAATTATTCTTCTTCTTTTTTTTATTGCCATTGACATATTAATATGTAGTATCACGACCTGTCCAATGTCAATTTCGGGTTCGAACCGAATTATATTATTTTTAGTGAGTCCGCAGAAAGTAAAGCATGGGACAGAGGATTCACCTAATGACATCGATTGACAAGAAAAAGGGTTTAATATATAATTTAAAAAATAAGATATTTAAAAAAATAAACCGTTTTTTTATTACCGAGTTGAATTGGTAGCTTGTAAAAGTGGTATATGTAATTGGATAATTTATAAAGTGCTATTTATGTAAAAATCTCCTCAAGAGCGCTGTACAATAAATAAATATCCTAGCACATCTTGCAGCTACAGAGCGCATGAACGGTAATAAATCTATATTTACACATTTTAAAAATTAACAAAGAAATTTAGTGTATAATTGAAATCTTAAAAATGAATAATTATTATAATAAAAAAAGTAAGATTACATCAGGTCTTGCAACTATTAAGCGCATAGGCGTTTTAATTCTAGACTCCATTTACAACATTTAGGTTTTTTATAGTTGATAACAATTACATATGGAAGCTTTATTACCAACCGTCGTGCAATTACACAGTGCATGGACGAGTGAAATTCTAGGAAGTTAAAATGATATCAATAATTTTACAAAAAGTAAACGTAAACATAGAGCATTCTAATAAATTTGTATTGTGTTTATGCAAAGAAAAACCAATAAAAACTAAATAAATAAAGCACTGTTTCCACATTACGGTTAACAAAAAAAATCCAACCCTGTTGTAATTTGTTAATCTTAATGAATCCCGAGGGGGTGAAATCCAGTCTTTTGTCAAAAAACATTTGGACAAACTCAAATATTGTAATGAAACCAACTGGTCCAAGAAGGAGTTTAAAAATTGGAAAATTGTTTTCAGGCGTTGCCTAGAATGTGAAATAATTCAGTCAGATGAATCTCTTCACAACAATAAAGGTTTCAGCTCTTTAACTTCACTAAAATAAAAAAATGGAAGAATTGAAGAAACATGGATGTTCAAATATAGGCAAAATGGTGAATGTTACACAGTGTGTTAAGTGGCCACTTAAACCACCAATGAAAGGTCATAAGCCCTGTAAATGCCTAGACTTCCATACTCCCTTATTTAAGGTATTCTCCATCCCTGTTGTAATTTGTTAAAAAAAGATAGATGTCCGAAGAGTAGTTTTTGTTTATAGTAGGTAGATACTGCCGCCATGTGGCCTACTGGTTGCACATGTGTCGTAACAGAGAGGATAATGCCTATTGTTCCAACGACTTGGTGTCCACTTTGGTTCGTATTGTTTCGTTTTATGAGACGCAACATTCCTGTTCAATTCATTTTTTTGCATTAACATTAGACAAACACGTGAATGAGAGGTTTGGCTGTAGAGAGGTCAAGAGAAGTAAAAAATAAGTAGATAATAATACATCAACATGACAATATTACTAAATTGATACCTACTAATCGAAGTTAAGACTCCAGTTAGGATGAACGGGGTGAAAAAAAATGTTTCTACCCTCGTTGGGTATCCGTCGATGGCTGAATGGTGTGGCAGTTGTAGGTATAGATTCAATCTGAAATCTGGCCCTTTGCTTCTGTAGGGACAAGGCGGCCCTTCTTCAGTACGGAGAATATCTCCTTGTACATTGCCAGTCCCGGGTTCAGCCTTTACAGTCGCTGTAGTGAATTCCATAATCGTGTTCTCGAGGCTGGATACAAATGGAATATTTAACCTGAAGATCAAACCCCTACAAAAAATTATATTCTTTGTTACGGTGGGTACTATTTATTATAAAACCACTAGTTTTATATGAAGTGAGTCTAGTCACCTTACCTTCTTGTCATAATAAAATTATCAACTTACGATGCGATTAGTGTACCAATGTAGTGTCTTATGCATTATTAGGTGCGGAAAGGAATGATGAATGGAAGGAATGCTATCTCTATGTTGAACAATTTCACTTTGGACATTGACATTTTTCACGTCTCTGAGGGAGTTTTTCGTTACAAGATTCTCTCACTTTTTAAACATATTATTCTTTGGATATTATGTTTACTAATGTGTTTTTTTTTATATATACCTAATTATTTCTATATGTATGAATTAAAATATTCCATTTTGTAATGTACATATATATGAATAAATAAATGATAAATGATAATGATATTTTATATTAAAAAATTGCTCTTATCATAGATATCTACCAAAACAAAACCTCGTAGATTTTGTATTAAGTGCAATACTATTTATTATAAAACCACTAGTTTTACATTTGGTTAGCCAAGTTACCCAACATGACGTCCGCCAACACCAGACTCTCCTGTGGTTGAGCTAAAGGCGCTGTTAGTGTCGCCTTTGTAGGGGGGTACTGCTTTCACTTTTAGTGTAATCATGTTAACTCAACAGCCTCAAATCGAAAAAAAATCGTCACTTCAAAGTCAGCTACAAATATCAAAAAGAAAATATTGCTAAATGTAGCGTGTGTTCACACAAGGACAAGACGATGGTGGAGATCATTCCACGTCACATCATAGCGAATAAAGCTTTCGTTATACAGCGTTTACCCGTTTAGTTAGGAACTGTACCTGCCAAAGCACTACTACACAGCTACGTATATCAATATATACATATAAAGGACGCTTATAAAATACTTATGCTGTTAGCACTAGTGCCATAGATTATGCAGTAACTAATTAAGTGTTGCGCCACATTGCGAATTCGATCGTCGATATCGATGTAATAGGAATGTCTAAATCGATCGATATTGGTGCATAAAATTTTTGATTAGGTACAAAAAGAGAAAAAACACCGATTAGATACACTATATTTTTATTCATAAAATCACATTTCTTACATAAAATAGTAACGTAAAAGTTTATATTATATACATTACACACGTTAAAAAAAACAAATTTTAAATTAAATTACTATCAGAAAAAAAAACGCAAAAAATATGTCCATAAAAATAAATAGTATAATACAAACGATCTTAAAATAGCAATCAATTTTTAAATTTTTATAGCATAATGCCAAGGGGAAAAAAAAAAATTTAAACATATAATTTAAGAAACAACTTATGTCTAATTATTATAAAAACAATAGCTTAGTTATTAGCGTTACGCGTTTATTACATTAACAGAACACAACTTTATTTTGGGGAGAGCACTCCTCCCGTCAATGGGTGATACTAAGTAAATTTATAAATACAGAATATTACTCATAGTGTAATAACAAAGTTTTTATGTTTACATAATAATTCATCAAGCAGTGTAAATGGGGTTTGGGAGCGAACATGAAATGATGATAATTTTTTTGTACAAATGAATTCTTTTTACCACGATTTGAATTTCAGTAAATTCCAATACTTTACATTATTCATTTTATTAGAATGTGTGTATTCCTATCCAAAAACAGTAGCCAGGCTCTTTATAGCCCGGGCTTGGAGGGAAATTTGGCACAATTTAAACTCTCGCCTTCCACACAGTAGCCAAGCTATCACAATAGATCTTCACAGGTCGCAGTGACGTCAGGAGCTTAATTAGCGCTAACCCCCACCTCAAAGAATAAGAATAAATCACTCTCCAAACACAAACGTTAGTCTCTTTTTTGGAGACTTATAGTTATAACAAATAAATTTGTATAAAATTGAAAAACATGTACCATTTATGAAATATATTAATTCTTTTTCTCTTAGTGCCCTGTCAGGTATGCCCAACGTTGGCAATCACTCTGACAAAAGTCTCTCTGTCCTGTGCTGCCCGGAAAATCTACTCCACAGTCCTGAAGCCAGTCCAGTCACGTATAATTCACAACCAGGACATCTGTCTTCTTCCAGCCCCTCTGTGACCCTCAATCTTGCCTTTTAAAATTAAATGAAGCAAGTGGTACCTTTCTCCACGCATTATATGCCCCAGATACGAAATTTTAGGAACTCTTAATTAATAAACAAAAAAAACTGGCAGCGCAATCACTGAGCATACGTGTAGCTAAAATGATTTCTTGAAAATGCCCTTCTTATGCAATAAGCAGTCCGAAAAATAACAAAGCACCTGGACTGGGTGAAATAAAAATCGAACAGATCAAACACTTTGGAGAGCAAACCATGGAATGGGTCTTTAAACTAATAAATGCACGTGTAATAAACTAATAAATGAATGTGTAATAAACGAGAAAATCCCAAATCTCTGGAGGAAAGCGCATGTAACTGCACTCCTCAAACCAGGAAAGGAACCTAACGACCTGAAAAACTACAGAACTATATCCCTTTAATGTCAACTGATCAAAATCTTCGAACGCCTAATTCTGAATCGGGTCTCAGACCATATAGACCGCCTAGTGATAAGAGAGCAGGCAGGTTTCAGACCCGGAAGATCGTGTACTGGTCAGGTGCTCAACTTGGTGCAGCACATTGAAGACGGGTTTGAGAGGAAAAAGATAACGGGAGTGGCGTTTGTGGATCTCACGGTTGCATACGATACGGTGAACCATACCAAACTTGTTAATAAGATATACAATGTCACAAAGGACTTCAAACTTACATCCATAATCCGCAATTTTCTGAACAATAGACGATTTTATGTAATTCTTCAGGGCAAGGACAGTTCGACGGAGATCCCAAAAGAATGGACTACCGCAGGGAAGCGTTCTGGCGCCAATCCTATATGACATATATATACTAACGATCAACCCATACCAGAGGAGACCAGGCAATTCATCTACGCTGATGATACAGCAGTGGCTGCTCAAGAGGACTCTTTCCAGCTGGCGGAGGAAAGACTTGCCTGAACTCTTAACATACTTGGGGAATACTATGAAAAAATATGTTAAAGCCAAATCCAAAGAAAACTCAACTCTGTGCCTTCCACCTAAAAAATAAGCCGGCGAGAAGAGAACTGGAAGTCATATGGAAGGGGGAGAGAATCGAGTACTGCCAAACACCCAATTATCTTGGTGTAACTCTGGATAGGACGCTTTCCTATAAGCAGCTCTGCACCAATACTAAACAGAAAGTCTTCGCCAGGAATAACATATTACAGAAGCTCACCGGTTCATCCTGGGGAGCATCTTCACATGTACTCCGCACTTCTGCCTTGGATTTGTGTGTCTCCGCAGCAGAGTACGCTTGTCCCGTTTGGCAGAAGTCAGCATATGCCAAACAAGTGGATATTGCTGTAAATGACAGGGCGCGATTGCTGTCCGGCTGCCTTAAGCCCACACCGGTGCACAAACTTTATCCTATTATAGGTATCACTCTACCCAACATCAGGAGAAACGTCGCAGCGGACACAGAGAGACACAAACAGACCCATGACCCTAGACACCCCCTTTACGACCATCGAATGGCTCCTCCAAGACTGGGATCGAGAAGAAGTTTCCTCGAAGTCGCAACTGACTAGGAGACCTCTGCAGAAAAACGCAGAGAGGAACTCGGCGATAGGCTCTGGATAATGCCATCTGAAAGCACAAACACCGCCCACGATTTGGAATTTCCTACGTGGAAAGTTCTCAACAGACTAAAGGTAGGGGTGTCTAGGTGCAAATACAATCAATGAGGGTGGGGTTTTCTGGAGGGAGATGACATGAACTGCGATTGTGGAGAGGTGCAGGACGATCCTCATCTGCTGCGGCGTCCACAAATGTAGTTAACTTGTGCTGATAATGATTTGAGGATGGCCACTGACAAGGTGATATCTGTCGCTGCACACTGGAGTGGCAAGGTATTAAGTCCGGACCCGATAAGTAAGTGTAGCTAAGACTTTAAATGTATGTGATGAAGTATTGAAATCAAATGAATTTCTCGATTCGTCCGGAACTGTACATTTTATTACCCGGATACGTAACTTTTTTGATATTTTCAATTTGAGGAAATTTAATTTTTATGGATACAAATTTTTCTCATTGCATCTTTACTAGTTAAGAATATGTGTCTTTTTTATTCATAATATTTATCAAAGTCTCCTGTAATGTTATCTTTATTCTTTGCTGTGTCTTTTATTATCATTTTATTATTTACTTATTTCTCTTACGTATTTTTTGTGTCAGTAAATGTTATTTTTAAAAATTGTAATAATATATCTATGTACTAAATACTACATTCATTTTGAACGAAACAATATAAATATGCTTCAATTTTATTTGTATACCACATTAATACACAATATCTGTATGAATTGTTCTATTTACCAAGGTACATTAAAACTAAATGTTTGATTTTTACGTAATATTTAATGAGGCAGGTCTAATGATTTCGCCTATTACCCTAGTCTTTCGCCCGCAAGTGTATTTCTCCGTATATGTAAACGCGGTATACGTGAGCGCGGAATACTAATAAAAACTTTTCTTATATCAACATATGTCCTTCAGATACTAGTTATTCTCAATTTGGGGGATAAATTTGTGAATTAAGGTATGTTTTACTGTTGATGATGACAGTTGATTACGGGCAATATGTCTGGGCCGCACTAGGCATCCATATAAAGTTTGAGTTTTTATCGAGTAGAGGTCGATTCAAATTATCTCGAAAATAGCAATGTTAACCTTAAAATCGCATCTAAAATGACGAGTCCCAATTTCAGGCCGCTACGACTCGCCGTTTCAGAGATGTGACGGACAAACGTACAAACTCAACACAGGACTTTGGTTCCACGGAGTTGGGATTTATGTCTCAGTAAATGTAACATAAATATATTGTGATTAAAATGTAAAAACAAATATAAAAAAAATAACACACACATGTATTTATTTATAAAGACGAATTATAGAAAAATAAATTGGAATAACCCTGCAATAATAAATACACAGGTACATATTAAAAGTATTGACAATGCAAATTAATATCCATTTGGTAATTCTCGACCTGAGTACGGCCCATTGTTTTGCTGCAAACTGTAGCTAACTTAATACCCAATAGTCATAGAATGGTTTTCCTACGTTTGAGCTCCTCTATAGCTTGGCGCATTATTACTCTGTGGTTTCAACGGACTTTTTTTAATACAAGTTTATTTACACTATGAACATGAAAACGGTTTCTCACGATTGTGAGTTAGAATGTGTCGTTTTAAATTACTTTTTCACGTGCATGAATATTTACACTCTAAGCATGAAAACGGTTTCTCACTGGTGTGAGAGAGAATATGTTCTTTCAACTGGCTTTTTTAATACAAGTATATTTACACTCTGGACATGAAAACGGTTTCTCAAAAGAATGAGTGAGAATGTGTTGTTTCAAATGACTTTTAGGAGAACACAAATATTTACACTCTAAACATGAAAAAGGTTTCTCACCAGAATGACGGAAAAAGTGTTGTGTCAAATGAATTTTTTGATAACATGAAAATTTACACTCTGAACATGAAAACGGTTTCTCACCACTGTGAGTTAGAATGTGTTGTTTAAAATTAGTTTTTTGCGTGCATAAATAATTACACTCTGAGCATTAAAACGGTTTCTCACCGGTGTGAGAGAGAATGTGTTGTTTCAACTGACTTTTTTCAATACAAGTATATTTACACTCTAAACATGAAAATGGTTTCTCACAACTGTGGGTTAGACTGTGTCGTTTCAAATTACTTTTTTGCGTACTTGAATATTTTCACTCTGAACATGAAAACGGTTTCTCAAAAGAGTGAGTGAGAATATGTTGTTTCAACTGACGTTTTTTAATACAAGTATATTTACACCGTGAACATGAAAACGGTTTCTCAAAAGAGTGAGTGAGAATGTGTTGTTTCAAATAACTTTTTTGCGTACTTGAATATTTACACTCTGAACATGAAAACGGTTTCTCAAAAGAGTGAGTGAGAATGTGTTGATTCAAATGACTTTTTTGCGTGCATGAATAATTACACTTTGAACATGAAAACGGTTTCTCACCAGTATGAGAGAGAATATGCTGTTTCAACTGTTTTTTTTCAATACAAGTATATTTACACTCTAAACATGAAAATGGTTTCTCACAACTGTGGGTTAGACTGTGTCGTTTCAAATTATTTTTTTGCGTACTTGAATATTTACACTCTGAACATGAAAACGGTTTCTCAAAAGAGTGAGTGAGAATGTGTTGTTTCAAATAACTTTTTTGCGTACTTGAATATTTACACTCTGAACATGAAAACGGTTTCTCACCAGTATGAGAGAGAATATGCTGTTTCAACTGATTTTTTTCAATACAAGTATATTTACACTCTAAACATGAAAATGGTTTCTCACAACTGTGGGTTAGACTGTGTCGTTTTAAACGACTTTTTTGCGTACATGAATATTTACACTCTAAGCATGAAAACGGTTTCTCACCGGTGTGAGAGAGAATATGTTGTTTCAACTGACTTTTTTGAATACAAGTATATTTACACTCTGGACATGAAAACTGTTTCTCAAAAGAATGAGTGAAAATGTGTCGTTTCAAATTACTTTTTTGCGTACTAGAATATTTACACTCTGAACATGAAAACGGTTTCTCAAAAGAGTGAGCTAGAATGTGTCGCTTTAAACAACTTTTTTGCGCACATGTATATTTACACTCTGAACATGAAAACGGTTTCTTGCCAGAATGAGTGAGAATGTGGGTTTTTGATTTACCGTTATTTAAACTATCTGACCAAGAGTGTGATTTCTCCACAATATTGGGTGTGTTGTATAAAACATGCGATAAACGTGTATCGCTGTCTTCGAGGTATTTAGTTTGACATTCACTCCTCGTAGGACCTGAAAAAAATAGGCATATATATATCAAAAGCACAGAATTATAATATAAACTATATGATCAAAAGACTAGAGGTGAATATGATTATTTACGCAGCTTATCCTACTTAGGACTTAAACAAGAAACTTATCTTGTTCTTGTTTAGTGCCGAAATACGCTGTTTATCGGCAAAAAATAGCTAAAGTAGCATACTTGCAATACAAAATAAGTGTTCGACATGTAAAAATTGCAACAATATTTTGAGTTCGTAGAAATTTTTGTAGACAAGGACTGGATTCAACTCCCTGGGTAGCTGTTTATATTAACACATTACAACTGAGATGAAGAAAATTTTAGAGAAGTTAATATAGAAGTCCAGGTATCCACAGGTCTTATGACCTGTCATTGGCTGGTTTAAGTGATATAGTTGATAAATCCACCCGGTCGATGAAGAAGTATGGAAATTGGAAAAAATAGATTTTCAGGCGTTGCCTAGTATGTAGGTGAAATAATTCAATTAGACGAATTTCACCCGCATAAATAAAGGTTTCAGCTATTTTTTTTCACAAACATCAACATATGAAAGAATTGAAGGAGTGTGGATGTTCAAATATGGGCAGAATGGTGCAATAACAGGTCATAAACCCTGTGGATGCCTGGACTTCTATATTATCTTCTCTAAAATGTTCTTCATCTCAGTTGTAATATGTTAATTAAAAATTGCAAGGAAATGTTCCTAGCAGCTTCACTAGATACAAAACCTGTTCTAAAGCTACATATTTTTAATATATATACACAAAATATAATAATATATTTAATAATAGTCACAAAAATAAAGTTATTGCAAAAGTAAAAAGAAAGATAAAAAATAACAAACAAATCAATAAAATTGATGTATAGTAAAAAAAAAACTGCAACTAAAAATCTTAATTCCAAAAAATATTATCAAATATAAAATGGGCCTTTAGGCACTGAAGTAGAAATGATAGCGAGGCGTTATAGTCGGCTTTTTACTCTATTCAATAGCGTAGTGATTCATTCATGTTAATATTAAAATGAGCTTAACCAACCAATGCAACGAATCCCTGAAAATTAAGGTGGAATGTAATTATAATCACCTTCATAAGAGGATTTTAAACATTCCTGTTTTACGTCAGGATAATCGATGTCGATTTCAGTAAAGATCAGTATATCACTGTCTATTTCATACTGCTGTTTAGTACTGGTCCCCGGTTCAGCTTTCACGGTAGCGAAATCTGGCCCTTTGCTTCTGTGGGGACAAAGCGGCCCTGCCCCGGCATGGAGAACATCTCCGTGTACATCGCCAGTCCCGGGTTCAGCCTTTACAGTCGCTGTAGCGAGTTCCATAATCGTGTTCTCGAGGGTGGATACAAATGGAATATTCAAACTGAAGATTAAACCCCTGCAAAAAATATATTCTATGTTACTGTGAGTCAAATTAAATGTCTTAGTGATTACTCAGACATTCTAATGGCATGCCAATACTTTATATTGGTGTCCGCCTCGTGATGCAGTGGTCAGCGCAATCGCCTACCTTTCAAGAGGTCTCAGGTTCGATTTTCGACATGTTTGGGATTAAATATTTATTTAAAAATGCCTTTTTACACTAGAATATTTCACAGTCTCTGGACTGGCAACTGAAGCGTAAGACAGTTTGTCTTACCTTAATGTCATAAAAAAATATCAAGTTACGCTGCGATTAGTGTACCAATGCAGTGCCCAATGCATTATTAGGCGCGGAAAAAGAAAGGCGATGTTGATACTATACATTTAAGTGAGTTTGATCGCGCCACTTGCCCGTAAGCAGATGGACGCTCGAATTGCTGGTTTGCGGGATGCGTTATCCTTTATTTTCTTTGCCACAGAACCCTAAATACAATGACTGCAATCACCTGCCTTATTCTGGGTTCTGGCACTTTT
This sequence comes from Micrasema longulum, assembly GCF_059751315.1. Taxonomy (NCBI): domain Eukaryota; kingdom Metazoa; phylum Arthropoda; class Insecta; order Trichoptera; family Brachycentridae; genus Micrasema; species Micrasema longulum. Next base: position 17,545 of record NW_028278315.1, read on the forward strand.
ATTGTCTAGTACTTCTGTCGCGGCAGTCAGAATCAGATCCGATCTTGTGGTCAGGAAGGAGGGCCACTTGACGGATTACACAACGCAGTGGATTTAATAGGTATTGATCGCAAGATATCTTCTTTGCGATCGCGGTGAGAATATAAAAATCACATCTTCACACGATCAGTTCAGTTGTTATTCTGGCGCCGGAACAATATCCGTACCCACGGTAGGCAATGCAACATCTTAACCAGGAGCTCAATCACAGACGGCTATCGACATGCTAAAAAACGTGCTAAGTACTTGAGCGATCACAACGAACAATCATGAACACGCTGAAGTTAGCGCGGTCGCGTTGCAAAACGCCATAGATAAGTTCCGTAGGTTTTTTAGCATGTTGATAGCCATCTGTGATTGAGCTCCAGGGGCTCAATCACAAATGACTATCGACGTGTTAAAAAACATGCTAAGCATTTGAGCGATCACAACGAACAATTATGAACACGCTAAAGTTAAAGCAAAATCGCGGTCACGTTGCAAAACGCCATAAATAAGTTCCGTAGTCAAACTTCAAATCTATTAATCTGTGGTCAAATCAAAAAAGTCAACGCGCGTGTAATCTCGTGTCGGTTTGTTTAAATTAACAATTAAAATGGCTCTTCCACCAAACGCCTTAAGATATATGAATGTAATATAATATAATAAACTACCCAGTAAAATCAAAGAAAATAAAACGTTGTGTTTGTTGTTTATCATGTTCATACCTTCAACAATTTTTTCGTTTAATTGCTTTCTCAATTTGATTCAAAACAAATAAATAGCATGATAAATTGTAAACAAAAAATAAAATAAAATTATTTTACTTACAGTTTAGGAATATTTTCCATATTTACACCGGTAAAATTCAAATATGTGACGGATTATGCGTTGCGAAACGTAAATATTTTGAATTTTGACATTTAATATTAGGTGTTTCCAAGCATCAGGTTAAAGTATGACAATATTAAAAAATATAATAATCCCGATCGATAACTTTCACGGATGTTTCATTGTGACCGCGCATACGATAAACAACCACGGTGAAAAATTGTTATCACGCCGCTAATTAGCACGTCGATAGTCATTTGTGATTGAGCTGCAGGTGGAGTTGGTTAAATCAGTGCGTTAAATGCACTCCTATTTCAAATAAGTGCAAACCTTTTTAGTTAGCCGAATTTTGCGATTTCCAACATAACGTCCACCAACACCAGACTCTCCTGCGGTATCGAAATAAAAAAATAACAACGGTACTTACTTACGGTCAGCAACAAACGTTAAAAACAAAATAATTCCAAATGTAGAGTAGGGTTTGCACAAGTACAAGACGGCGGTGGTGATTATTCCGTCGCGGAACGTAGCGAGTATAAAATTATCTGGACATTTTAAGCTTCTTTTATACAGCTCTTACCCTTTAGGAGCTGTACCTGCCACTGTCAGTATACGGAAACACAAAATGGCGGACATCCAGTGGATAATGTTGCCAGACTAAAGGTATTTCATAATCTAAAGGTATGACATAAGCGGGTTTTAGTGGCTACTTTGCGCACTGTAAATACATAATTCCGTCTATGTTTGAGCAATCTTTTATTATTCTATCTTACGTTTACTTTTTGAGAAGGAGCCGCACTTGATAAATGATTCTTCTTCATTTCTGCCATTCCCATTGACATATTAATATACATTATCACAACCTTTCTAATGTCAATTTTGGGTTGGAACCGAATTATGTTTTTTTGGTGAGTCTGTGGAAGTAATGTTAACATGAGACTGAGGACTGAGGACTCACCCAATATCAGCGATTAACACGATAGAGAGTTGAAGCCTTCAGTATCAAAGATGGCCAAACGCATAGAATTAAGAATAGTCTAGAAACCGCATACGCGCATCAAACAAAAGGCGACTAAACTACTCTTAAAAGAGTAGTTCAACGTTTTGGCCCATTAATTTCTTTGTAGACGTCGCTCAGTACGCAACTCCTGATTTGAATTCAACTATGCCGTGTTGTTTTCTTTTAAAGTGTAGAAATACTGCTAGGATTTTAAAGAAACAGGATGGTATCACATTTCATGTGTAATTAACAAACGAATGTTTAAGTAGCAAATGCATTATTTAAAAATTGAATTATTTGTCCATCTGTCAGATTGTCGAAGAAACAAAATGGAAATTTCGTTAGTGTTGCAAGGGTAGAATTTTTTTTACCCTACTTTGCTCGTCTACTGAGAGAACTAATGAAAATCGGACCTCGGATTAAACAACTCTGTGGTAGACATTTGACCGACATTATCTTCAAAACGTCAAATATTATTTAACATGATATAAAAATATCCGTTTTATGTAAAATAAAATTTGTTTTATATTAAAAGTTCAAAGTTCATTAATGCATTACTCTTATTAAATGACCTTAAACTTATTTACTATGTTGTGTCGATGTTTACGCGTGCACAATAAAATTTTAGAGAAATTAAAAAATCGCTTTTTTTTACCCTATATTTGTGTTATGAAGAAAGTGGGTCAAAGTGGGGAGATTTTTGAACACAGTCCGATGTATTCAAATATGATTCTACGCTCCTTCTTAATTCTATGGCTACACGCTAAAAATAGTATCAAAAGCGGCCAACTGCATATTTAAAGCCTCATAAAAATAGCGTTTCTTGTTGTGGTAACCTTCATGTTATTAGTTAAAAGCTTTAATGGCACCAAATATCATCAAACATTTTTTTTCTCTAAATATTTCAATCAAAAAGTGCTGTTACTGATTTTCGAAATTTTCCGGATCCCTTGGCCGTCTTTAATACTGAGGGCCTCAGGTTTAATTAATTATTTTTAGAGGATATTAAAAAAAAAACTGTGTTTAAATTACTCGCCGAGTTAAATTTGTGGCTTTTTAAAAGTGGTATGGCGGTTGAGAGGTAAAGAGAAATAAAAAAAACAAGTATGTAAGTATAAATTAACAAGACATGCTTATTCGTTATAAGTTCAAGAATGCACGAAACAAATCAGTTTCAGAAAAATCAAATCAACATACAAAAATTAAAATATAACCGTCTTGATACTAATTGAAGTGAAAACTTTACCATAGTAAATGTTAGTTCCAAAATTATTCTTACGTTATGCAAATAGAGTAGGATAGATTTTATTAAAAAAACATAGTAAATAAATTCATTGAACATATTGTAGTAGGTTACATTGTTTCGCTAACAAATGTTTTTATGCAGTTGTATTACGGACCAAGGGAGTCTCATAAATGTTGTGAAATCTGACCGGGATCCTGAACACGTGTTGTCGGCGACAAGGTCAGAGCTGAAATGAACTAGAGGCGGGATGCAACCGGAGACATAGTCGGCTCTTTTTGGCACATGCCATTTACGTAAACAATCGATACCGTGGACAAAGGCGACACTAATTTTTACTATTTACGTAAACATAAGATGACTTCTCATTGGCTAAGAATGCACCAATTACAGACAACGCTTTACAAAGGGATGCAATCGTTGCGTTGGAGCTGGGTATTTGTGTGTTCTTACAGTTAGTAAATTTTAAATAATTGCGTAAATAATACGGAAATACTTTGGCCCGGTAAATGATAAGATGACATTGTCTTTCCTGAATAGGAATAATGTATTGTAATTTAGTTTTAATGTAACATTTATATGTTTTAGCTAGATAAACTAGGGTAGTAGCATTGATTCGTAGATTTTTTTTGGACTTTTTATTATAAAAATCATTTTACGGAATTGTAGAATATGTAGGTCTATGATAATATAAGCAATAATTAGTCTAGGCATTGTATAATTATATCTAAAATTAGGAATATGTATATAAAATAAAAATAAAGCATAAAAAAGGGAGTGTCCTGGAAAATTGGCGCGCCCAGATGCAGTAAAATGGGAAATGGCCTCAGGGATCAAGGGTAATTATTTAAGCTTAGGTTTCTAAGAGAGAGGGACAGTTCCGAATAAAAAGCCGCAAGAAAGAGACGAACGGAGATCGCCCAAAGAAGAAATTTGAGACACCATCTGGAGATTCTACGGTGATTCACCGCTTTATTTTTAACAAACTGTTCTTTGTTATAATAAAGTGCTTGAGTTAAAAAAGTTCACCAGTTGTTTAGCTTGAGAAAGAAAGGCGACCTCCTCACCTGAAAGTTCTGTCTGTGCTGGTTTTCACGTACCACTGTTGGTTTGAGCACAAACAGTTAAGATGGTAGCGTTGAAATAAAATGTTTCTACTCTCGTTGGATGTCCGTTGACAGCTGAATATTGAGGCAGTTGATTTTTGAAGGCAACAGTCTGGGCTGGTAGAACTGAATCCTCGATGGCTACTTTGGAATGATAGTTGTATAGATTCAACCTGAAGATAACTGACAGCAATTTTTCCAGGATGAGGAAGGTACCTACCTTCTACTTTTCAGTATGGATGCCAAGGTCCAGAGTTTCCACGTCTCAGTGAGAGAGCCTCCACGTCTTAGTGTGGCCGCCGAAAATGCAGGAGATGCAATACATAAATTATTTCCCTTGTCCTACTTTTATAACATTGTGCCTCGATTATGAACGTTATCTTCATCTGTATATATCGAGTCGGTATATTTAACTTCTGTACTATCTGTATCTTACCTCGGTATGTTCTATCTACTTGCTATTGACATCATATGATCGAAATAAGCCAATGAATGACCGCTAAAAATTATTCCGCGTTCCTTTCGTCATTAACATTTAAAATAGTTCTCACTTATATTTTAAATAGGCTACTTTGATAGAAATTTCCCACTTCAAAGCGATTATAAACTCCAATAAATCCCAATTCAAGCAAAAAATGCTCGCTTGAACATAATCTTTATATGAATTTTAACCATTTCAAAAACGACATGATTAACGATCGTCTGCATTTATCTACTGAGGTAGTACTGAGCGATAACAAGGCTGACTCTCGATACATTCTCTCAGAAATATAGTAAAAATAAAATAACTAAATCACTTTTTTACCGTGGTAACTTTCTAACGCCTAGATATTCTAATATGTTGATAGGACAGAACCTAGTGACATTATTTTCATATCTAGGCGTTCGTTTGATTAAACTGACAGTTATGTCAGAATTTAACTCGACTTCAAAATTTACTTATTTCCTCTTTTAAACAAAACGATAAAAAAAATTAACAAATCATAATTAAAGGAAAAATTGCTCGGTGGAACAAAATTTTTGGCACTTTTAATGCGTAGATAAACGTATCGAGGGGTTCTAGACCCATCGGTATAAACCGATGCACTTACATCAAAACTTTTGATGGTGGGGGTATCGGTAGTATACCTTTGTAGTCGGTCGGGAGACTTTTATCTTCAACTATGACGTCACACTGAAGCTATGTCATTTTAGAGCGTAGATATGTGTACCGTGACGTACGCTTTTCCTTGTTTCATATCGATGTACCTACCCAAAACTTGAAGGTGGGGGGTCGGTAGTGTATATATTTATTTGGATAATTTATATGGCACCATTTTTGTGAAAATCACATCACGGGCGCTGTACAATAAATAAATATCCCAGCACGTCTTGCAGCTACAGAGCGCATGGACATTAATAAGTAATCTAGCGCCTATTTGCATTTTTATTTTTATTTTATGTGAAAATGAAGTTTAGAGTTTAAGTGATATTAAAAAAAAACTAAATGAAAAACAAATTTATTAAAATAGAAGTTAGATTACAACAAGTCTTGCAGCTACTGAGCGCATGGAGAGTTGGAATTCTAGACCCCATTTACCAAATTAAGATATTTAATAGTTGAAAACATTTACCTATTGAAGCAGCTACTATTATTGTAGATAATGTATATAGCGCCATTTTTGTGAAAATCACCTCAAGGGCGCTTTACAATATCCCAACACGTCTTGCAGCTACATGGCGCATTGACTGTTGGGATTCAAGTTCCTTGTTTAAAATTATAATTTAATTCAGTAACAGATAACAGATAGGAGCTAGATTACATAATTTCTTGCTGCTACAGAGCGCATGGACGGTATGAAACCTAGCCCCATTTACATTATTTTAAAATTGAATTTTGGTTTTTCTATTTATTTTAAAAATCGTTTACAAATAGGATCTGGATTACAACATATCTTGCAGCTACAGAGCGCGTAGACAGTTGGAATTCTGAACCCAATTAATGAATTTTAAGTTTGAACTTATTTATGAGCTTATGACAATGATTTAAATAAAAAAAAAAACACAAATTAGCAGTAGTAAGTTAGTCAAGTGTTCATAATAAAAAGTAAACAATAAAGAACTAAATAAAAAAAGCATTGTTTTCAGATATATTTTTTTAATATTTTATTTAGGAAACATACAGTACAGTTACAAAGTTTTATATTTTACACAGTTAGACTTAACTCTAATGGACCAGTGAAGTTTCCATATTATAAAGTAATTATATGTAAGGTTATTAATTAAAGTACAAAAAAGAGAAGGAAAAAAACCTAATAAGAAGTTGTTTAAAATAAAATTAAAGTAAAAAAATGAAGAAAATTTGTAAAAGTAATTACAAGTTAAGAATTAAAATAAAGAATGAAAAACATGCTCAGATGTAAAAATAAAATAAAATAATAATAAGGTTTTTTTTTAAAAGGACAAACATAGATATACACATACATATTTTAAGGGATACAATGAAACGATGAGACGAATCTTTAAATAAGAAAATAAATTTAAGTCAATTTAAAATCATCTTCAAAATTAATGACACATAGTAAGAGCAGCAATATATTGATTTTATATACACATACAATATAAGTAATTAAAAGTAGTTTAAAAGTATAAAAACATGTCAATGCAGCAGAGAAAAAAAAAAGAATAACATGTATAGCAAGTAATATTTAAAATCTGAAAAGGCAATATAAGGAGAAGATTTTAAAGCAAAGGTAGTTGATAAAATTTCAGTAAAGCGATTATGATATCATTGTTTGGAAAATGAAGCAACTACCGATGTCCGAGGGGCCCCGGTAACCGAATTAGCCACATCTTTCCGCACATGTGCAGTGTGCACCAAGGGATGAGAGGTAGAATGTATTAAAGGACGCAACATTCCCGCTCAAAATTTCTGAATGTATCTCTTTGTAATCGCTAGAGGGAATTTATCTTCAACTAGACCGTCAAGGTGAAGGTATGACGTCTTTATCTGTTTATCATAATCGAGGCCCATGTATTTATATATATTGTATATGTGTATAAAGTGTTAAATAAATAAATAAAATCCCTAAAAATTTCATTTCGGTTCATTGATTTTATTTAGTGTTGTACCGATGTTTTAAAAGTATTGATGTATCGCACGAATCCCCGTGTTACGCCCATCTCTATTTGTCAAGCACCGACGCGAACTTCACGTTTGTGTGTTCTGTTCATATCTTTCCTTGTCAAGTGTCATCGGCCCATTATTTTAAGATAAAAATAATCCCGAGTTAAATAAACGGACACTTTCAAATTAAAGATAAATATGATCGCGAAACAATAGTGTAAAAAACAAGTCGTCTTTTCGCTCGAACGACTCCCGATCGCTCCGCGACTTATGTAATTAATTTTGTTGACAATTTTGCGCATTAAAGTTGCGAATCGGTGCAATCATGAATCAACCGCCGAAGCAGCCGAAGAAGTCACCCATTGTAGCTGATTATGAAATCTCAGACACAGTCCTCGGTCTCGGAATCAACGGAAAGGTACGCTGCGTGTGATCTCATTTAGATTAAGCGGATCTTATTAGTTATTAGTCATCGATCGCTACATTAATATTCGACATGCAAATCCGCTGTCAGTAGCTTAATCACAAATAACTATCGACGTGCTAGACGTGATAACAATTTCTCACCGCGGTTGTTAATCGTATTCGCGATCACAATGGAACATCCGTGAACACCGAATATTAAATGTCAAAATATTTACGTTTCGCGACGTATAATCCTGCTGCGCTATCACATTGTTGGGGCCAAAACATGAGATTTATTAGAATAAAAAATCCCATATTATTCGATTATCTGATGGGAAATACTCAATTAATCTCAACTTCTGAGGTGCGCGACTTAGGCGTCATTTTCGACCAAAAATTATTCTTCATTAGTCACATTAACAACATAACTAGTAAATCTCTGAAAATGTTGGGATTCGTGTTACGTGTGACTAATGAATTCAAAAACATAGGCACTTTGAAGTTGATGTATACTTCTTTAGTGAGAAGTCAGTTAGAGTACAACTCGACAATTTGGACTCCTTACTACAATTGTCATCAAAATTCTCTGGAAAGGGTCCAAAAAAAATTCTTAAGATACATAAATTTTAAACTTGGAATTAGTCATGAATTTTTAAATTACGATTTTTTATTAAAAACATTAAATTTGCTTAAACTTAACGATAGAAGAAAAATTATAGACCTGTTAAATTTGTATAAAATTGTGCATTCTATATGGGATTGCCCAGAACTTTTGTCACTCGTCAACTTCAGGGTGCCTGGAAGGATAACTAGGCGGGTGCCACCGTTTTGCAGTAGTAACTCACGCACAGTGTATGATTGTAATGCCGTATTGAGCCGACTTCATGAACTCGGCAATAGTTGTTCCCACATATCGGATATATATAATGTGGGGTATTGTTCTTATAGAACAAACCTTATAAACTTTTTCAAAGATGAGCAGTAATCATATTTAATGTAGTTACTTCATATATGATTTTCTGTTTTTTTTTTTTTTTTTTTTTATATATATTTTTATTATAAACCTTATTATGTTTAAAATTTGATTTACTTTTTATATTAATTTTTAAAGTTCTCGTATACTTTTTATTTCAAACTTTTGTTTTATTTAAACTTTTTTTTTTTTTTTTAAATATTATGTTATATAATTTTTAGGCTTGATTATTGTTCCTTAGTTTTGAGTGCAAATATGTAGTTTAAAAAATATCAAACCTTATATGTTTATATTATAAATTTGTAAAAGGCAATTATGCCGTGTATGTTAATAAAAATAAAAATAAAATAAAATAAAAATAAAACTAAATTAATCCATATTTTGTTTATTAAATAATACATTTTGTAAAGAACGCACTTAAATTACTGACAACTTCGTTCCGAAGATTTGGCGGGTTAAAAGAACGCTTTATTGGTTAATTTTGTATACCGACTAGCAATTTCGGATGTTATTGTTCTGCTTTGCAGCATGTTCATTTCTTTCAAAAGTGTCGTATATCGTTAATTATTGTTTTATGCCCTTTTAAATATTTTCTACTGAAGTTGAGATATTTATTTTACTGTGTATACTTTGTACTCTTGTATTTTTTTATGTAATATTTCAAAGAACCGGGCATTTGTCCTAGACTTAAGTGTTAAGATCCTAGTTTAGTTTATTGTTTTTTGTCCTAGGATGTCACGTATGATTTAATTTATCGAGGAAGAGAAATCTTGTAATTGTTTGAAAAGATCTCGGAAATATTTTGTGTGACACTAAAATGTCAGTGTTATTTTTTATAGAATGCAATTGAAATAGGTTTTGGAAAGCTTGTAAGAGAGTAACAAGCTTCAGTCTTCATATTGAGGTCTGCAAGTGCGCCTGTAGAGTTGCTGACGGAAAGTCAGACCGTAGCAGGCGAGGAGTGTACAGTGTAGGCATCTTCGAGTGTTACGTGTTTTAGGTAAATGTGTTTACCTACGTAATCATTTAAAGAAACTGCGGTCATCTTTTAGAACAGTCGCAATAATTATTATTTCTGTGACATTGATTAGTGAGCCTCTTAGTGAGGCGAGGCTTTATTTATTTATTGTGGATAACTTATATAGCGCCATTTTCGTAATAAAATACCTCAAGGGCGCTTTACATGGTGATTCTATTGTTAAGTTAGTTTAATTGAAGCTTTTAAATTTGTAATTTAATTAAAATAATTTATTTTGTTGTCACGTGCTACGGATTTATTCAAATGATTTAGAGAACAAGTGGGTCTTAAGTTTTTTCCGAAACATCACTTCACTTTCACAGCCTCGCACCTCTGCTGGGAGAGCATTCCATGCCATAGGGCCTGCGACCGCAAATGCGCGCTCACCAAATTTAGTGCGCTGTTTGCGTAGAGGTATAATAACTTTTCCTCTCGCCGTAGACGTAGCTGATCTAAGCGTGAGACGCCTGTCAGCTAGTTCATCTGGAATGCATAGTTCCCTTAGATATTCCGGAGCCGAGTTGTGCAGTGACTTATACATAAGCCAACAGGCTTGCTAACACGAGGCTTGTACGCATCCTCGAGTGTTACGATTTACGAGTGTGAGGGTGTGATTGCCCTGCGGTTTTATTCGAGCTGATTTGTGTGTTTAATGACTATGTGCCCACTCAACTTTTTCAGACTGTTTTCTATTGTGGTTTATGTGACATTGCGAAATTTGGATAATAAATAGTATTTTGAAGAAACTGTGTCTTTTTCCTCATTCGCATGACACCCGAGATTGGCGAGACCGTCGATGTAAGAACCCTACACCAGCTGGTGTGAACACACATATTTTAATTTTACCGGTGTAAATATGGAAAATATTCCAAAACTGATATTTTTATTTATGTATTTATTATTTTTCATGCTATTTATTGCACTTAATCGGCGGTCACTATAGTATTTGTTATTTGATTTTCACTTTTTTGCATTAGATAGGCACTACTTACTATTTTTCAAATGCAACATATTGTATTATTTTTTTTTAGTAAATGCCGATTTTTCGCCAGTGAAATGTATTTATTTACGACGAAAACAAAAAACAAACCGACACGAGCGTTGACTTAGAGACTACGATAACTTAAGCATGTAGATTACACAAACATCACTCTGTCAGATTTAAAATTTACACTAAAAATGTATTATGTAACTTAGTAGACATTATAATAATAAATATGTACATCTCCCTTCCCCTCCTTATCCTCTCTTCAAGCATTTTTGTCCTTATCCCGCCCAATTTACAGTAACTTAATGTTCTTAAAATAAATATTTTAAAAATCCTTGATTATTGAGTACATGAAAATAACATTTTTACATGTATAAATTGTATGTATTTATTTGATATGTAATATATTTTCTTTACTAACTTTGTATACTATGTGGAAATCTGTTATTAGTTCTGAGTTTATACACTATATCTGTTTGTTTACTAAAAATATGTATGTAGAACTGTTGATTTCACAAATAAAATAAAATAAAATAACAATTGAAATTAAAGAATAGCTATTTACTTGGATATATTTTAAGTATAGGAAAAAAAATATAAACACATATATAAATAGTGTGTGCTCATAAATGTAATCAAAACAAGATAAAAAATAAAACAAAGTGTAACATTCACCATTTTGCCTATGTTTGAACATCCATATTTCTTCCATTTGTTGATTTTAGTGAAGTTGAAGAGCTGAAACCTTTATTGTTGCGAAGAGATTCATCTGACTGAATTATTTCACATACTAGGCAATGCCTGAAAACAATTTTTCAATTTTTAAATTTCTAAAGACAGGTCATAAGCCCTGTAAATGCCTAGACTCTCACATTCCCTTATTCAAGGTATTCTCTATCCCTGTTTTAATTTGTTAACCTTAATGACTCCCGAGGGGGTGAAATCCAGTCTTTTGTCTGGGATCATTTGGACAAACTCAAATATTGTAATAAAAAAAAGCAAATCAAAAATTTCAATTCATATCTACAGAAAAAATAAAAATAGTTAGAAAATTAAAAGCAACTATAAAAATTAAGATCTAAAAAATGTAAATAAAATAAGAAAGACATAAAAGAAATGGTTAACCTAAGAAAATAACAAAAATGTATTCAATGATAGATAAAAAATGTTGTACGTTAAAAAAACATAATTTTATTTTTACTACGACATGTTTTTATGTCAAGTGGCAACATTAAATATTTTTGGAACAATATAATCCAACGTATGTTGTCCATATTTATTTTTAAATTTTGGTACAAATAGACCATCAACAGATGCAAATCTTGTTAGATACTCGTAGCTATGTTCTAATTTATTATTATATATCGAGCTGAACATCTGCTGGTTGAATGAACTATTTGCTGTTTCTGTTTAGGTGGTGCAGTGCATAGAGCGCAGCACTGGCAACAAACGCGCACTGAAGGTCTTGCGCGACAGCGTGAAGGCGCGCCGAGAGGTCGACCTGCACTGGAGAGCGAGCGGATGCTTGCACGTCGTAGCCGTAAGCTCATTACCTTCCTTTTTGCCCTACTCTTTACGCCACCCTGCAGGCGCCTTAGCACAAACACGAAAAGTACAAAGTGATGGCATTTTGCAAATCAGACTACTCTAGCATCACTTCACGGCTTTAGCACAAGATGGAGAGCGGTAGAAGCTTTGTATTGCCAGTGTCGCTGTATGGAGTGGAGGGTTGGACTCTTAAAGTTTCAACGATGAACAGAATTGAGGCCTTCGAACTCTGGTCGTGCACAAGAATGCTTCGAATCTCATGGACTGATCGTGTCTCCAATGAAGCGGTTTTAAGCATTATATATTTATTTATACTTTTACATTGTTTGTATTCCTTTTTTTATACAGAATAATGTCCCGTGCCGAGGGAAACCTTTTACAAAATGTGAAGCATGCCTTAAATTAGTTATTTAACAAAGTTAACATAATTATTATTATTATGGATAACTTATATAGCGCCATTTTCGTAACAAAATACCTCAAGGGCGCTTTACAAAGTGATTCTTTTAAATTTGTAATTTAATTAAAATAATTTATTTTGTTGTCACATGCTACGGATTTATTCAAATGATTTAGAGAACAAATGGGTTTTCAGAACTAGGTCCCTTGGTATATTCTAAAATCTCAATGTAAATTCTATAAAACAACTTTATGTTAAAGCTTTGTTACTATACGCACGTAAACATTATTCTCTTCCTTCCGTTACAAATACAATAGTTACTAGATACTCCACCCTGATGCTGCAAAAAAATAAAAAAATAAAAACAACCTTCGGTCAAAGAGGATTGGCCTACTACTCGGTTAAAGTGTACAATCTACTTCCATTATCCATAAGGACAATTAGTAAGTTCTCAAAATATAAAATGAAAAGAATGGATACTGGAGGTGGGTTGCGCACGGATCGATGAGTGGATCAAGCCAAATATGTAAAATGTATGGACTGTTTATGAATTTTATTAATTAGTCTATATAAATTGGTTATGTTTTTTATGAATATTTTTGTTTTTTATTGTTTATTATGTAAATTATAATTAGGTTAATTGGTTTAAATACGTTTTTTTATTGTTATTTTATTGATAATTTTGTTAACTTTGTTAAATAGCTAATCTTAGGCATGTTTCACATTTTGTAAAATGTTTCCCTCGGCACGGGACACCCCAGTGAGGGAACATTATTCTGTATAAAAAAAAGAATACAAACAATGTAAAAGTATAAATAAATAAATATTCTGCAATGAGAAGTATGACCTTCTCCAACTTATTACGGAAGGAAAGATAGAGGGCAGGCGGGGTATGGGACGGAAGAGAGCATCGTGGCTCAGAAATCTCAGACAGTGGTTCGATGTGCCGGATGCGGCAGCTCTGATTAGATGGTCCAGGATCGTGATGAATTCAGAATGATCCTCGCCAACCTTCAGTAGGAGCGGCTGAAGAAGAAGAACTTTACGGCTACAAAATAAACTGTCGGAGATGTTAGACCTTCCTCTGCCACTTCCATTTTTCACTATGAACTAAAAATCCGTTGTGCACTGCAATTCTTATTTATTTATTTATATATACGCCCATAGGCATTTTCAAGAACATATTTATGCATAGAAAACTATTATAAGGAAAGTAGAAAGAGACAATGGTATATAGTAGACTCGGTGGGAGTGGAAGCGGGAGAGAGGTGTTTATAATTAAATTTATTCAGTGATCGTTTGAAAGAAGACAGCTTGTTATCAAAGAAATCAAGACTGGTATGTTTGTTGGCAGACCTGAGAATTCTGGGCATAGGGGAATGAAAACCATAGTTAGTTCTATGGTTATCGGTATGAAAGAGTAAGTTTTGTCTAAGGTTTCTAGTTGGGATATTTAATTTTATCGAGCTCAGTAGTTCAGGCGCATCAAAGAGTGAGTTGAGAATTTGAAATAGGACTAGAAGGTCGGATTTATTTCGACAGTCTTGAAGAGAAGATATATTTAAGCTAGTTTCTCATTATACGTATATTGGTCTCCGGATAAGCCCAACCTCCAGCCTATCTTTCTTAAAAATCAACGTTGAACTGATTCAATATTTATGATAATTATTACAAATGTGTGGATTTAAGCGTCGTATTTCTATAGTACAACTTTATTGTGGATAAATCGAATTCATCTGACCTTAACCTCGTTTTTGATTTTTTGCAGATTGTGGACGTTTATGATAACACATACAGCGGCGCGCGCTGTTTGCTCGTGGTGATGGAGTGCATGGAGGGAGGCGAACTGTTCCAGAGGATCCAAGAGCATCAGGACGGCGCCTTCACGGAGCGACAAGCTGCCGAGGTAAACCCACGTCAATCTTCTGTTTCCGCATACTTGTATATTCACACACATGGATACGTATTATTTATTTATTTTATATACGGCCTAACCAGTCGCGTGCTCAGAGTTTTTGACTAGTGTAGGCAGTAGAAAAAAAAGTATGTTTTGTATAATATAAGTATTAAATCTTACCAAACAGTTTCCTCACTCGTCACATTAGTTTTTTGTCCATAAAGAATAACCGAGAAAATGCGTTGTTTCTTAAAACAGTTAAACACATGTTTTCGTCACTACCACAAGTTTCACAGAACTCCCTTTAAGTTTTTATTAACAAAATAAAAAAAATTTGGTCTTTGACCGTTTTTTATTAAATAATAATTGGAAAAAATGCTAGATGTCAGTAACGTATTCGTTAGTTCATGAAAATCACTGCCTTCAAAGTTACCCATACACGCGTAATTACAACAGAAAAAAAACCCACACATACACGTTTTGTTCATGTAAATAGCAGCTGCAGTATGAACATAATAAGCATTTGTAGTTTGTGCCTTAGCCAACCCTGGCCGATGGTTGCGCGCCGATCGGTGCGACGCAGTACTTGGCTGAATTTTATATATATTTTATATTTATTATAATAGTTACTCGCATATTTTATACTACTTTTTAAATTAAATTCTAGTAGGGTAGGCACTGCTTATGTGCCTATATGAAACGCACGCCACTGGGCCTACGCCAATTACAACAGTAATATGAAGAAACGCGTACAAGAAACCGGACAAAAAGAACATTAAAATGTGTAGTAAAGACAAACTGACTCGCCTACAATCTGTAAGTTCAGTCATATCACTCCACTACTTCGGGAACTACACTGGCTATGTTTTCCACAGAGGGTCGAATACAAACTCTGTTGGCTTATGTATAAGTCACTGCACAACTCTGCTCCGGAGTATCTAAGGGAACTCTGCATTCCAGATGAACTAGCCGACAGGCGTCTCACGCTTAGATCAGCTACGTCTACGGTGAGCGGAAAAGTTATTATACCTCTACGCAAACAGCGTACTAAATTTAGTGAACGCGCATTTGCGGTCGCAGGCCCTATGGCATGGAATGCTGTCCCAGCAGAGGTGCGAGGCTGTGAGAGTGAAGTGATATTTTGGAAAAAGCTTAAAACCCATTTGTTCTCTAAATCATTTGAATAAATCCGTAGCATATGACAACAAAATAAATTGTTTTAATGAAATTACAAATTTAAAAGCTTCAATTAAATTTATTTAACAATAGAATCACTATGTAAAGCGCCCTTGAGGTATTATATTACGAAAATGGCGCTATATAAGTTATTTATTTATTTATTAACGGACATTGTCCGTGTACACAATTTATAAGGTTTAAATATTACAATAAAAGAATAGTTTAAAACATTTTTAAAAAAAGAAAGAAGCATTGACAAACATAAGGGACATCGAGACAAGATCTGGACTATTTATTTAGTGCTCGTTTGAATCGTTGTAAACTTAAACCAAAAAAGTCCAGATCTTGTCTTGAGTTAACAATACGACAAAGGCGGGTCATTGGAGAATTTAGGCCATAGTTTGTTCTATGCTGATCGATGAACAGTACTTCATTGTTTCTCAATCTACGAGTCGGAATATTGATTTTACTTGTCCCAGTAATGATGGAACATCGATTATACCGTTTAGTATGCCGAACATATATATGGAGTCAATATTAGTTCTACGTTTTTGTAGACTAGAAATATTTAACATTGACTCTATTTCAGCATAAGAATAATTATCTCTCTCTAGTCCGAGCATCCACGCTATTTTTCGAAGCAAGCGATGTTGGACTGATTCAATGTGATTATGCGATTGACATAGAATGGAGACCAGACCACTATTCTAGGAGGCATATTCTAGAAGAGGGCGAACAGTTGAGCAATAAAGAGTTTTGATTGTACGGACATGAGTAAAATCAGAGGATATTCTGTTAATGAAGCCAAGTAATTTAT
The DNA here is from genome assembly GCF_059751315.1 of Micrasema longulum. Classification (NCBI taxonomy): domain Eukaryota; kingdom Metazoa; phylum Arthropoda; class Insecta; order Trichoptera; family Brachycentridae; genus Micrasema; species Micrasema longulum. The sequence goes on from NW_028278315.1 coordinate 34,074, forward strand.
CCATAATAATAATAAAACAAAGGCAGTAAAATAATGATATACAATATATTCATAAACACGATAAACATATAAGACTTCGAGCTAAACTGTTAGTGGTTGTTGTTGGTTTTCTAATTATTGTAATGAAATTAATTAGTAACGACGTCTCTCGTTGCAGATAATGCATTTCATATGTGTGGCCGTGCGCCACCTCCACGATGGCAACATCGCCCACCGGGACATCAAGCCCGAGAACCTGCTGTACTCGGGAGTGCGCCCGGGGGCGCTCCTCAAGCTGACGGACTTCGGCTTCGCCAAGGAGACGCACAGCGCCGCCGACACCCTGCAGACGCCCTGCTACACGCCCTACTACGTGGCCCCGGAGGTAATCCGCCACTCGGCGTCGTGTGACATGATTTTTCAGTATTTTATTTTATGAGGAAAATGGGGCTGGCTGAATTTGCTCGTTATATCGGAGAACGGTTTTTTTAATTACAGTCGCCGTTGCATATCGTCACTTGAACAAAAAATGAATAGACATCCATAATATTAATAGTCTTAAAATGATTGATCGAGTCTGTCATGTACGGGCCCGTGCAGAGAGGGTGGGAGGGAGGGGAGGGAGAGGGAGAGAATGAGTTCAGCCGGATGAATCTCACCCGCATGATAAAGGTTTCAGCTCTTTTACTTCAGAAAAGTGACTGTGATGCTACTTGTGAAAACCTGTAAATGGCTTATTTGTTTTGTTATATATATAAAAGATAATTATAGCTGTTGGTTATCCAAATAAATAAAATAAATAAATAAAGCCAACAGATGGAAGAGTTGAGGAAATGTGGATGTTCGAACATAGGCAGAATGGTGAATGTTACGCAGTGTGTAAAGTGGCCACTTGAACCAGCCAATGACAGGTCATAAGCCCTGTAAATGCCTAGACTCCCAAAAATTCTTCTTCTCAAAAATGTTTCCCCTCTCTGTTGCAACAAATTTAAAAATAAAATCAGCTCTAAAACTAAAAAATAACTCAAATAAACCTAATTAATAACGACGTTCTTACAAGGTTACATCATTTTGCAAAAACGTTGGAGATGGGACAAATTGATTGATGTAAATAGATAAATGAAAAAAGTATAAATGTCTTATTTTTTTGTGAATAATTGTCTTAAGCACACTATAATAGGCTTGTTTTTGCGTTTTTATATCAATTTTCGGAAACAGAGTCTCATGTTTGCATGAAAAAACTGATAAAATCGATTTGACCGGTACATGATCAGTGGTCAGTAATTTCCCATCACTCTTGACATTAGTTTGGCAGCTGTCATTTTAATCAAGCTATATTTTAAGGACTATAGTTGAATTTTTTTAATAACTTCCTCATCGAGTGGCTGATTGAACTATTTGGCTACGACATATGCGTATTATCATGTACCGATTACGTTTACACCAATTGCTTCCCTAATGGAAAACCTCACCACCCGCCCCCGGTTCCCAGGTACTCGGTCCCGACAAATACGACAAGTCGTGCGACATTTGGTCGCTCGGCGTAGTGATGTACATCTTGCTGTGCGGCTTCCCCCCTTTCTACTCCAACAACGGCCTGGCCATATCGCCGGGAATGAAAAGGGTATGTTGTTTACACTTTTATTTTTATTCATCAATTTGGTCACATAAAATAATACAGTAAAACCCCTTTTTTACGTTTTTCAAGGGAGCAACAAAAAAAGTATAAAATTAAGGAAAACCCTAAAGTAAGGAAATTAAAAATGTACAGAAAAAAATGAATTACATAAAAATATAATTATTGTACTAAATGTACTGCAGAAAAATTGTGAGATTCATCTAATTAAATTATTTCACCTTCATACTAGGCAACGCCTGAAAATGTTATTTTTTCAATTTCTATACTTCTTCATGGACCAGGTAATTTATCAACAATATTTTGAGTTTGTCCAAATTTTTGTAGACAAGGACTGGATTCAACTCCCTGGGGAGCTGTTTATATTAACAAGAAATATTTTATATTAAATAAAGGTTTCAGCTCTTTAACTTCACAAACATCAACAGATGAAAGAATTGAAGGAATATAGATGTTCAAATATAGGCAGAATGGTGAATGTTACACAGTGTGTAAAGTGGCCACTTAAACCAGCCATTGACAGGTCATAAGCCCTGTAGATGCCTAGACTTCTATATTACCTTCTCTTAAATGTTCTTCATCTCTGTTGTAATATATTAATATAAACAGCTCCCCAGGGAGTTGAATCCTGTCCTTGTCTACAAAAATTTGGACAAACTCAAAATATTGTTTTCTCTGGATATTTATTGTTTACTTTTAAGACTGAAAAAGTGCACATAATGATAAAACTGTAATTAATTTTTAATACTATTATAAAATACATAATTTACTGCCTTGGAACGGGGAAGCTATCCCTAGTTAGGCAGTTTAGATGAACCAAGAGCAAAAATAAAAAAATATATATGTTTACTTTTACTACTTAATTAATTTGTTGTATAAATAATTACTTGTAAATTGCTGTAATAAATATGTAAAAAATAAATAAAAAAAAAAAAAGATATTTGAAACTCTCGACCATTTTGACGATTCGTTTTATTTATTTATTTATTTATATACGGCATTTCTGCCATTTACATATATGTGGTATAAAGAGTGCTTAGAAATAAAAAGATTAAAAATAAAAGAAATCGAGTATGAAATATTAATATACTCGTACTATACACATTATTAATTACTTGAAATACATACATATTTTAAAGAAATTATACAATAACAAAATACATTAATCAATCAAATTATAACTATTCCAACCCAATCTTCTGAAGATGATTTGCTCTTTTTGATAAAAATATGTTGGTCACTTTATTTTTTAAGTTAGGCAGAGATAAACTAAATATATCAAAATGTGATGCATATTCATTCCTGGTATTCTGTAATCTAACAATAGGTGAGTTATATTGAGCTACCGTTCGACAATTTTGACAATAAAATATTGTAGATGTTCTGCTTAATCTAGGTGGTACATAGAATGAAATCAATTTCAGTAGATCGGGGGTATCAAACATTGGTTTTATTATTTTTGACAGAGTCAGGGGATTTCGAGCATCAGTCTTTGCATACAGACCTCGCTTTTTTTCCATTCATACACTTTCTAACGCTCATTGCACTGGGCAATAAAAAAAAAACTTTTTTGTCTCAGAAAGAAAAATATGTGATTCTGGTTGTCAATTTGTGTTCAATATACTTACACATATCCTTGTAATCAATGAAATCATATTTCGGTAAATATTTTTTTAGAGGATAAGACTCGGGCAATTTGACTTCCCGGATCCAGAATGGTCCAACGTGTCGAAGGATGCCAAGAACCTCATCAAGGGAATGCTGTCGGTAGAACCCTCCACTCGGCTCACCATAGAACAGGTAAACTCGCGTTTTATTTCCCCGTCGTCTCTAGTCAAACTTGCCCCTCGACGATCTGAGCCAGTCCATATACAGAATATGTCATCAACATACCTTCTTCGTTTCTCCTTTCGTTCTTCTGTTTCTTTCTTACAATATTTTATAATATAAATAGCAACGCTAGTAAAAGGGAAATATCACATATTTTTTAATTTATAATTTTAAATTCCCGCAAAATGGCTCATTGGCCACGCCCCTAATATGTCACGATTTGGATAATTTTTGAACTTTGAGGCTGTTTAAAGTCACGAATCTTGACTCAATTGTCAAGGCCAAACAGTTTTTGTGGAAACATGTTTGTAACAATTTTATTTTAAAAGTTATGTATGAAAACATTTATCCACAATATCCATATTTGTATTGGTATTCGTAGTATGTGATATGGCTCTATCGCTTATGAGGGCAGTATAACGCTCCGTTGTGTAAAATTTGACATATTCGCCTTCGAATCAGATTCTGTATAAACTCTGAAATGAGGGGCTCAAAGGACAGTGGGCCCATCCCCAAAAGTAGAGTTTCGAGATAAATTAATTTGAAAAAGTAATGTTTTTTTAACAGCATTCGAACTAAATAATATTTGTGTGGTAAAAAAGTTTTTAATTCAGCGCCGCTGACCCCGGTTGGCGTTTTGCTTCGTGGCATTCGGGTTGTTATTTTGATAACGTCTTTTTTAAAATCAATCAATATTTTTTTTTCATTTAATGGTACCAATTTTGATTTAATCCGTCATTTATTGTCTAAATAAGGTTTGTCAGCACAAAAATCCAGTATCTTCTGAAGATGATATTTAAAAACTGACAAGTTGGACTAGACAGTATTCAAATCCCTTCATGAAATGGCTCCAAAATACCTATCAGACCTTTGTATTAGGGAAAATACATGTCAAAGAAAATCTACTCTCAGGTCAGCATTTGATTCAGGAAGAGGAAAACTTGTCGAAATCCGGCGCTTCCCAAACACTAGATTTGGAGACCGTGCTTTTGCCGCCGCCGGCCCCTCTGCCTGGAACCGATTGCCTTCAAACTTACGAATCATCGACAGTCCCAGTCAGTTCAGATCCCAACTAAAATCCCACTTCTTTAGACTATCATACCCTCAATTTTAAATCTGGAAATATAATATATCACTTAAGTTTAGTTAGAATGTAAGTTTAGATATACAATTGTAAACCGCCCTTGAGGTGATTTTTCACAAAAATGGCGCTATATAAATCAGCCAAATATTATTATTATGCAGGTTTGTTGTCATAGTATATTTTTGTTCTCTCGACACGGGTTCTTGGTCTCATAGAGTCAGAGATGCATTTTTTTTGTAATATGTATCTTTATATAAATAAATTGTCCTCGTGTGATCTTAGCCAAAATGTGTCGATCCTCAATGACGAAGGATAACGGAGCGATGCTTGTCGCAGGTAATGAACGGGCGCTGGATCAAGATGTACCAGAGTGTCCCGCAGACGCCCCTCCACACCGGGCGGCTCCTGCGGGAGGGGGGCGAGGCGTGGGGGGAGGTGCAGGACGAGATGACGCGCTCGCTGGCGACCATGAGGGTCGACTACGACCAGGTATGACAAACGGGGAGTATGAGAGCAAACGACGGGAGAGAGGGGGAAATAATGTGTTTGTGTTTGAGGGCGAGAGTGTGTGATGGTGAGTGAAAGAAGAGAATGAGAGAGACTTTAATGATAAATAAGTGTGTAAGATGTTGAGAGGTAGAGAATGAGAGACTGTAATGATAAGATAACCCTAGGCTTTGTTATCAGAACAACAAGAGAGTTTAAGTCTGTTGATGCATTAAACATATTATACATGCCGGTAGTAAGAAGCCAGTTAGAATATGGGTCCTCATTTTGTTACCCATACAAACAGTGTGGAGAAGGTCCAACAGAAGTTTTTAAGATTTATAAATTTCAAATTAAACATTCTAATTGAAGAGCTTAACTATAAATGTTTAATGAAGCAGTTAAAATTAATATGTATTAGTGATAGAAGGGAAATTTCAGATTGAGTGCTGCTTTTCAAGTTATTCAATAATGTTCTTGACAGTCCCGAACTTTTAAATTGTGTGAATTTTTATGTGAGACAGCGTGGGACGAGACAAAATACTTCTTTTGCTGTTAATTTGCATAGTTCAAACTATGCTAAATACTCGCCTTTTCCACGGCTCCACATGTTAGCGAACAAACATGGAAACATTTATCTTTATACAAATTAAAATCATTACTTTTTAATCACTTCTATTCTAAATTATAAAAATGTACCAAGTGTTATACTTGTTTGACTGTTTATGCTATGATACATTGCCTCTGTTACTTCAATACTTTTTATATTTAAACCCTTGATTTATTGTTAATTTTCTGCTGATTTTATTTCATGTATATATATTTTCTATACTTTGTCAAAGGGGTAAGCCATTAAAATAAATAAATAAGTGTGTAAGGTAGAAAATGAGAATGACTGTGACGATAAATAAGAGTGTATAGGAGAGAGAGAGCGTGAGTGATGATCAGAAGAAGAGAATGAGAGACAGTAATGATAAATAACCGTATAAGAGAGAGAGAGAGCGTGTTTGATGTTGAAGGGTAGAGAATGAGAGAGACTGCGATGATTGATAAGAGTGTAAGGGGGAGAAAGGGAGCGCGTTGGAGGTGGAGAGTGAGAGAAGCTGTGAAAATATACGAGAGCGCGAGATTGTGCGTAGTGATGTGAAAGAGCCTTACTTTTGTATGAATCCGGGCAGTATTTTTAAAAAGCAATATGTTTGCAGGTGCAGATCAAGACATTGGAACAAAGCAACAATGCGCTACTAAACAAACGGAGAAGCAAAGCTACCGCCTAACTCTCTCTACCGCGCCACCCCGACTACTGCACTCACCGACACGATGCAAAGATCGTAAAGACAGAGTTTGCTGCCGGCACGCTCGCCCCTACTCCACTTCCGCCGGCCGAATAAAGAACACACTAATTCATATTATTATTATCTAATATAGTTAATTGGGGGAATATTTGTATGAGAATGTATAAAAAAACATGGGTCCTGAACATTTCGGTGTAAAAAGCGGGAAAACTAAAATCGAAGAACGTAAAAACGAGGTTTTACTGTAGTTTGTGGTGTATTTTTGTGCTTATGGATTTTTCTGCTTTCAGTAAACCTCTATTTTATCTCCGAGTGTCGGGATCAGGCGGAATATTCCGTACTCGTAGTGCGCCAATCGGGAACTTCCTAAAATAAGAAAATCCACTCAGCCGGCACCGGGGAGTCTGTTCTGCATCCTTTGCTTTTTGTCTTCGGACAAAATCCAGCTTCTTTCTTCTCCCTCGGTACTTTATATACCGTGCACGGCTTGTTCGCAAATCCACACGAGTAGCCAAAACGTCGTGTCGAGATCAAGCCGGCGTAACTACGTCACATCCGCGCGCATTTACATGTGTTGTGTGCGGGGCATTTTCCCGATGAAACAGAACTCAGCCTCGGAGTCTTCTTTGAAATAAATGGCACAAAACCTTCTTTCATCGACTTTGAAATAGGCGAGAGTTGGAGCTTATTAATCAGCCCACACATGCATATTTGTTTTAAGCAATACTGAATATAATATCTGTTGCAATCAATAAAGAACAAATTATTTTTGTATTTAAATTTTAATGAAGTAGTTCTTTTATTTTAAGATAGTATAGACTGAATATTATTTAAATCCATATTATTGCATTGATTTTTGGGAGAGAGCTTCTGCCCTGGGTCCTGATTATAATGGAAAATTAACAGATCTTCAACTGTCTATAAAATAAATTAAATAATCTGTATAAAAACGTGGATGATTTGTTTTCAACCTTTAAATTAATTTCAACAGAGAGGGAAAACATTTTCGAGAAGGGAATATGGAAGTCTAGGCATTTACAGGGCTTATGACCTGTCATTGGCTGGTTTAAGTGGTAAATTCCATATTCCCTTCTCAAAAATGTTTTCCCTCTCTGTTGAAATAAATTTTAATATGGAAATCCTGCCAGTCTGCAAGCATTTGGACATACTCAAACATTGTTGAATTACTACCTGGTAAAAGAAGAAGTATAAAAATTGGAAAATTGTTTTCAGGCGTTGCCTAGTAGGTGATTTGGTTCAGCCGGATGAATCTCACCCATTTTTTTAGTTTTAAAGCTGATTTTATTTTTAAATTTGTTGCAACAGAGAGGGGAAACATTTTTGAGAAGAAGAATTTTTGGGAGTCTAGGCATTTACAGGGCTTATGACCTGTCATTGGCTGGTTTAAGTGGCCACTTTACACACTGTGTAACATTCACCATTCTGCCCATGTCTAAACATCCACATTTCCTCAACTCTTCCATCTGTTGACTGTTGTGAAGTAAAAGAGCCGAAATCTTCATCACGGGGGTGAGATTCATCCGGCTGAACCAAATCACCTACTAGGCAACGTCTGAAAACAATTTTCCAATTTTTATACTTCTTCTTTTACCAGGTAGTAATTCAACAATGTTTGAAGATGTCCAAATGCTTGCAGACTGGCAGGATTTCCTCCCTAGGGAGTTGTTCATATTAAAATTTATTTCAACAGAGAGGGAAAATATTTTTGAGAAGGGAATATGGAATTTACCACTTAAACCAGCCAATGACAGGTCATAACGGCGGCCTCCGTGGTGTAGTGGTCAAGACGCTTGACTCACGCACCGAAGGTTCCGGGTTCGATTCCCGGTGAGAACACAAAAATTAAAATGTGATTTTTCTCAAGCCTGGGTGCTCTGTGATGTAATTCACCACTGTAATTAGGCCTCCTGGCCTGTTGTGGTGCAAAAAAAAAATGTAAAAATGTAAATGTAAAAATAAGCCCTGTAAATGCCTAGACTTCCATATTCCCTTCTGAAAAATGTTTTCCCTCTCTGTTGCAACAAATTTTAATATGAAGTACTCCCTAGGGAGGAAATCCAGCCAGTCTGCAAGCATTAGGACGTACTCAAACATAGCTGTTAACTTTTCATTGTAATACGGGCAATATAGATTATTGGGTCGTTTTTCTTTCTTCATTTTATTTTTTTAATATTTTTAAACTTTACATGCATTTCACAATGTTCCAAACAGCGTACATTTTAAGAAATATAGTTAGACGATAAACAAATATATTGTAAACCATCGTGCCATTTCCCCTTAGGATAGGCAGAGGATGGAATGCCAAATTACCGTCTTTGCATACATCATCATTCCATGTCCGCTCCCTGGCTCCCACATTCCATCCACAAAGAGCCTCCGTGCATCTCTATCGGCTGCGACTCTGCGTCATCCCAAGTCAGGTTCTCGTCCCGAAGTTCTGCCATAAACTGCCGACGAACAGTCAGCCGTGGACGTTAGAGTGGGCCGATGATGTATGAGGTTTTTTATTTTTTAGACATCAAAGTGAAAGGGGTCTAAAAAGTTGCATTTTGGATCACATTTAACGTAAAGATTATTAAAAAAAATATTCCATACTACTTTTGGCTCTCAACCGAGGTTTGAAGTTTATCACTGTCTGAACATTTTGTTAATTATCTATATTGATAAAATTATTTTTTGTTAGTAAAGAAATAACTTAATCACATTACAAATTCGAACACGTTTTAAAACTACCGAAATGCAAAAAGTTTACACTCCGCGGAACTGATTCCGTTGAGCGCCTGGCTAATATTGACGAAAACAATGGCCTATTAAAACAATGCTACCCATTTATTACAAAACAAAGTGCAACTCACGCCCTTAGATTCTTATTTAATAAGGTTTAATGCACATTATAATATTTAATTGGACTGATTTTCTTACTTAAATACAAAATGTCAGCCGGTTTAGCGAAAAAAACGATTTTTCGAAAACTTCAAGCTCTGGTTGTGGGGGCCAAAAGTAGTATCGAATATTTTTTTTGATATTTTTTGCATTCTGAGTAATCCAAAAGGCAACTTTTTAGACCCCTGTATTTCAAAATTCGAAAAAAAAAATTTCGGCTCACCCTAGTGGACGTCCAGGACGTCGAGAACCCGATGCCTTGCAAAGTAGGCGAGCGTGGTCTGGGCTCTCGGGAGGCATCCGCAGTATATGGCCTAGCCGACCGTATTGACGACAGTTGTCACCGGAGTTTGCTGCGTCCGTTCTCTTATTACTTCATTCCCACAAAGTCAAACCACCGCACACCCGAGATTCTTCTGAGACACCTATTCTCAAAACTCAGAATTTTGCTGTTTTGGGCCCTAGTGAGGTGCCATGATTCGCATCCGTAGAGAATAGGTGTCATACAGGCGTTATAAAGGCGACATTTGGTTTTTACTGAATAAATATCCGATCTCCAGACAGTCTTCATACTGTTGAATGTGGCACCTGCTACTCCTAGCCGCACTCCCGGTTCTTGTTGAAAGCTGCCATTTTCCGTAACATATACTCCCGGGTATTTGAAACTCTCGACCATTTCGAGGATTCGGTTTGACAGAGTCAGGGGATTTCGAGCATCAGTCTTTCCATACAGACCTTGCTTTTTTTTCCATTCATACACTTTCTAACGCTTATTGCTCTGGGCAACAAAAAAACAAATAGAAGAATTTGTGTATCTGGGAAGCATGTTTTCAAGAGATGGAAGAGTAGAAAAAGATGTTGAAAGGAGAGTGAATGCGGGAAATAAAATGAACGGCGCACTAAGCGCAGTAATTGCTAATGAAACTATGTCAATCGAAGCTAAATTGGCAGTGTACCACGGAGTTTTAGTCCCGACACTTAAGTGAAATATGGAACTGGCAGAGGAAGGATGAAAGCCGAGTGAACGCGGTTGAAATGCGATCTCTTAGACGAATGTGTTGGAAATCGATGTGTGACAGGGTTACGAATGATGAAATCAGGCGAGAGTGTAAATCTGAGTCAAGTATAATTGATAAGATCTGGAAAGGGTCTCTGAGATGGTTTGGTCACGTAGAACGAATGGACGACGAAAGAATGGCAAAAATAAACAGAATAGACAGAATCGAAGGGCATGCATGACAAGATGCATGAATGTGGAAGAAGCTAAAAATGCATGCCAGGATAGACGTGTGTGGCGGTTCATTCTCTCTGCCTACCCCTACGGAGAAATGGCGTGATGGTAGTAGTAACAAAAAACTTTTTGTCTCGGAAAGAAAAACATGTGATTCTGGTTGTGTTTTCTCCGTCATATAAGGTTTCCAAGATACGGGCATTTATAATTTTCATACTTTGTCTATTCTTAACTGCACGATATTCAAACATTCTGACTCGGGAACTCAAACATTTGTTAATGCTTGCCATGCTGCATTTGGCAGTTCCTCAAACTTTTCATCGCGCTTTAGTGATTGTATTTGTGTACCCACAAATATTCTCTCTTCAATTTTTGCATCACTAACTTTAATCTGTTTGAAGTACACGAAATCGGGAGTTGTCAGTGGCTTTGACAAACGAACTCTTGTTCGTTGTTCGTTTGTCAATTATTTTCTTAAAAAAGATTTTCGGATTATTACAACGACATGAATGCAATGAGTTTACTTTACTTTTGAAATGTCAATTAGTTCACTTTGCCTTCAATAGGTTTGCAGAGAGAACTGAAAAATGCCATTTGTGAATAGTACACAGTGGAGTGGGCCAATGATGTATGAAATGTTTTATTTTTTTAAACATCAAAGTGAAAGGGGTCTAAAAAGTTGCATTTTGGATCACATTTAACGTAAAAATTATTTAAAAAAATATTCCATACTACTTTTGGCTCTCAACCGAGGTTTGAAGTTTATCACTGTCTGAACATTTTGTTAATTATCTATATTGATAAAATTATTTTTTGTTAGTAAAGATATAACTTAATCACATTACAAATTCGAACTCGTTTTAAAACTACCGAAATGCAAAAAGTTTACACTCCACGGAACTGATTCCGTCGAGTGCCCTCAGATGCTTATTTAATGAGGCTTAATGCACATTATAACATTTAATTGGACTGATTTTCTTATTTAAGGCTGTAGTCGGGAAAAACAAACGCAAAATTAGGAAATCATACGATTTTGCCATTTTAAAACGAATATCAATAAGATATTGTTTTAAATTGAATATTACAATCAGAGTAATCCAAAAGGCAACTTTTGAGACCCCTTTCATTTCGAAAAAAAAATTATCGGCCCACTCTAGTACACAGGTTAAGTGTCACTTAACCCAGCCGATGGCAGATAAGCAATTTTATTTTTTTTTAATATTATAAAGGCGATGAATTTATACTAAATTTAACTTAATATTTTAGGGGTTTAATTGTTTAATTTATATGGGATTGTTGGGTGATTACTACAACTTAGTAACTTTAACATCAGCATATTTGAGTTACTTACTAAAAAACACAATGTATTAGTATTAAATGTTATTAAATATTTGTATATAACCACTTAATTTATAAACAAAGTTATTTCTATTTTTGTATGTCTTCAGCTTTTTATTTTATCGCTTGGTTAGAAATTGCCAATCTGCAATAACAATTAATATTATGTACAATAAGTTTAATTAAAAAATTGTACTATAGTCCTTAAAATATAGCTGGATTAGAATGACAGTTGTCAGCAAAAGTGACGACATAACTTTGTAGTGACGTCTAAGGAGTGATTTATATTGGCACACGAAAAATCATTCGTATCTGGCATGTTAATGATTTTTTTAATACAATGCTTGACATATAAATCAATATAATTATATAAAATCAGTATAATAAAATAAATAAAACAACTTTGTTTTTCAACAATGTTTGATTATGTCCAAATGCTTGCAGACTGGCTGGATTTCCTCCCTAGGGAGTTGTTCATATTTAAATTTATTTCAACAGAGAGGGAAAAAGTTTTCGAGAAGGGAATATGGAAGTCTAGGCATTTACAGGGCTTATGACCTGTCATTGGCTGGTTTAAGTGGCCACTTTACACACTGTGTAACATTCACCATTCTGCCCATGTTTGAACATCCACATTTCCTCAACTCTTCCATCTGTTGACTTTTGTGAAGTGAAAGAGCTGAAACCTTTATCACGTGGGTGAGATTCATCCGGCTGAACCAAATCACCTACTAGGCAACGCCTGGAAACAATTTTCCAATTTTTATACTTCTTCTTTTACCAGGTAGTAATTCAACAATGTTTGATTATGTCCAAATGCTTGCAGACTGGCTGTATTTCCTCCCTAGGGAGTTATGTTCAAACATGGGCGGAATGGTGAATGTTACACAGTGTGTAAAGTGGCCACTTAAACCAGCCAATGACAGGTCATAAGCCCTGTAAATGCCTAGACTTCCATATTCCCTACTCGAAAACTTTTTCCCTCTCTGTTGAAATAAATTTAAACTTTGTTTTTAACCACTAATTTTTATTTTTCACCGACCGGTTTCAAAGCAAACAAGCTTCTTCGTCTATTTCGATTTATTGTGTCCACGTGTAGTATTTAGTGAACACGATAGATATAAAATGAATCAATTCATTAGTTACGTAAACCTTGACAAAGAAGCTTGTAGAAGAAGCAAAGAAGATCTTTGCGCTGTGCGTGTTCGTAGATATTAAAATCTTCAATCTAATATGTAAAAAAGAAGTAAGGAGCATAAATGTTCGGTTCATCGATCTACCGGGGTTGCATTCTCGGAGAATGCATTTACAAAAAAATGGAAAGATGTGTGTTGCATTTTAAAAAAGTTTGTTCTTGAATGTTTACAAACGGCATTTGTTTTTTGTAGATCTCAATCAGATTCTTTCCTTAAATTCCTTATAACTTCTGCACATTTATTTCTTGTTTCTGGATTTTTGGTAATACTAAAATAATGTTAAATTCAATACATTTTTAAAAATCGTTTTCCTACATAAGTACACCCCTCTGTTGGTGAGAAAACCGGAGTTTGACGTTCGCAAAAGGAATGCCATATTTGAAAAATATTTATTTTATGTTTTTGAATTTAACCATAAGCAAGTACCTAGGCATCTACTTAAATTCAATATTTGAATATGAACAATTTTTAGTTTTGGAATTTAATATTTTTAATTTTTTTTTTTATATATTTGGACCCCTGTATTTTGTAGCCTTAGGTGTCACGTACAAGGCTAAGGTACTCGGAAAAAATCGTTTTTGTTTGTCTTGGAAATGGGATGTTCGATCACTGATTTTGGTTTATTACCTTTATGAGTCCAATCACCATTGTTGCAAAGTTCAAGAACAATGGCGCGTGATAACTACTTTTTACTACAGTATCTGTTAAGGATATTCCATCTTTCCTGCATTCTGCTTCAAGATTATGGCGTTGCAAACTGAAAAATGGGCACTGAAATAACAGATGTTCGATACTCTGTGAAGAAATATCATCGCGTGGACAATAGTCATCATTCCTCAATTTAAACCTGTATAGGTAGCTTCTCATAGCTCCGTGTCCGGTAAAAATTTGGGTCGTTTCGAAAGCACTTTGGTGATGATGACGGAAGTTTGCCGCATCAGCCAGCGTTGGGAAAAACATTTTAGTGATTTTACCTGTAGACGAAGCGCGGTAATGATCCTCCCAACGCTGCTGCGTATTTTGTTTTATACGGGAATTACTGGAATGTAATCACAAACAAGTACCCAGGTACCTACTTATCAATAAAAAGTATTTTTCCAAGATAATAGCAGGCAAGCCAAGGTCTGTCGGGTCCGCTAGTATATAAATAAATATACAAATATTTAATAACATTTAGTAAAATCTTTGACCGCAAATGTTGTAGGTAATGCGTGACTTACTTTTTGTAGCATTCAGAAGAACAAAAGAATGTGGTTTTAGTGGGGAACTCGGCTCACAAAAAATGCTGATTTTGTAGTATTTACCCCGCGATATGTGATCAAATAGACACCTTCCTCGCTTTCATTCTCTGACGGACTTCAGTCACGATCAGACATGAGCAGACAAATGTCGTCGTGTATGATGAAAACGCCATATTATATTTATTTCTTGATACCCTCGTTCTTAAAATAAGAAGTTGATTTTATACTATCATTTATTGTTTATTTTTTGACGGACATTGTCCATTTATACAATTTATAGGGTTTTAATTTTACAATAAAATAATAGTTAAAAACGTTTAAAAAAAAGAAAAGCAGCATTGACAAACATAAGGGACATCAAGACAAGATCTGGACTATTTATTTAGTGCAATATTTGAGTTTGTCCAAATGTTTGTAGACAAAAGACTGGATTTCATATCCCTCGGGAGTCATTAAGATCAATAAATTACAACAGGGATGAAGAACACCTTAGAAAAGGGAATATGGAAGTCTAGGTATTTACAGGACTTACCTGTCATTGGCTGGTTTAAGTGGCCACTTTGCACACTGTGTAACATTCACCATTTTGCCTATGTTTGAACATGCATATTTCTTCCATTTGTTGATTTTAGTGAATTTAAAGAGCTGAAACCTTTATTGTTGTGAAGAGATCCATCTGACTGAATAATTTCACATACTAAGCAAAACCAACTGGTCCAAGAAGAAGTTTAAAAATTGGAAAATTGTTTTCAGGCGTTGCCTAGTATGGGAAATAATTCAGTCAGATGGATGTCTTCACAACAATAAAGGTTTCAGCTCTTTGACTTCACTAAAATCAACAAATGGAAGAATTGAAGAAATATGGATATTCAAACATAGGCAAAATGGTGAATGTTACAGTGTGTAAAGTTGCCACTTAAACCAGCCAATGACAGGTCATAAGCCCTGTAAATGCCTAGACTTCCATATTCCCTTTTCTAAGGTATTCTTCATCCCTGTTGTAATTTGTCAATTTATTTAGTGCTCGTTTAAATCGCTGTAAACTTAAACCAGAAAAGTCCAGATCTTGTCTCGAGTTAACAATACGACAAAGACGGGTCATTGGAGAATTAAGGCCATAGTTTGTTCTATGCTGATCAATGAACATTACTTCATTATTTCTTAACCTACAAGTCGGAATATGGAATTTTACTTGTCCCAGTAACGATGGAACATCGCAAAAAATGCAAATTAATGTCATTTCATAGAACAAAACAACCGATTTCCTTCGAGTACCTAATAGGAAACTCCAAAATTGGTGTAGTTAAGTCCATCAGAGATTTCGGAGTCGTTTTGGACTACAAACTGACATACAACGAGCATAAGATAAGATGATCAGTCTTACACTTCAGATACTAGTCCAGGGACTATGAAATATTCCAGTGTGAAAACACCATTTAAATAAATATTTTTCATAATATTGTTAATTGATTTGGCATTCACTTCCTAACACTTCATTATAAATTATTTTGAAAATTAAACTTTGTTATTAGTGTTACACAATTTTTATTATTTTACAAGAACATTACTACAGTTTCAGGAGAGCACTCCACTTTTATATCACCCGTCGATGGGAGGAGTGCTCTCCTGAAACTGTAGTAGTGTTCTTGTAAAAGGATAACAATTGTGTAACGCTAATAACAAAATTTTATTGTCATAATAATTTTAGTATTTTTCATATCAACCATGTCGGAAATCGAACCTGAGACCTCTCGCACGGTAGGCACACGCGCCACCCACCATGAGGTCGGCGAATTAAATTAAATTGTGAATTAATAAATTAATACTTTGTGTAGACCTCTTTTTGAGGAATGGCTTCGGAGCTTGCCTGATCAGACTAGAACAGAAAAACAAGAGGCGGCCTTATCAAAATGTATTAAATTCTGCGTAGATATTCACATTTTGCCGGAACACGCATCTGAGAGGACATAAGAAAAGCTAACATTTGACTTGATGCAGTATCAAAGCATTTTTTCGTCTATTTCATCATATTACTGCGCAGCATCTGATCACGACGAAAGTCCGTTGGCGAATGATGGCAGGAAAGGCAATTACCCACGAATTAAAATGTCATTTTATTCGCTGCAGTGATGTGTCTTATCTATAATGTATATGTCAATGGGCTAATGTGTATTTAACCTAATTAATATGAGATATTTTAAAAGAGTGCTTTTACAATATTGTATATAATAAATACTATTATGTTATAATAAAATTATTTTCATAACTAAAATTTGCTTATTTTTCATTTATTTATTTCATTTATTTATTCAGATATTTAGAACATTACAGAAAAAAGACCCAATTCATTCTAAATACAATAATAGATCACAAATTACAGTAGATAGTTATGTTTTTAAAATAATATAACAAAATGTAAAAAGAAAAATTAAAAGTTAGAAAGTGCTTTCCTAAGGGAAGGCCCACTGTCGTGAAATATGTCGACATCCGAGGTGATGCGATTAAGTAGCAAGATTGCTCTACCAACCGGCATAACCATTGGCAGGTTGGTTCTGCATCGCAGTAAGTAAAACAATCGGTGCTGTCTTTGTCGAAGATAGTTATCAGGTACGAACAGACCTACATCCATCAGAATTTCTGAGTTATGTATGCGACCACCGATCACCTGGAAAAAGTGAACACCCAAATGAACGTCCCTCCTCCTCCATAATAACTGATGGCCTAGCGTCCCCGGTAAAAAGTCGGTTGGGAAGAGCCGAGGATAATATCCACACTCTTTTAGGTACAGATAGCGCAGAAATTTTTTCTGCACTCTCTCCACCATCAAAGAGTATCGAGTCTCATGTGGCGACCAAATAATGAAACTAAACTCCAAACGACTTCTTACCAAGGAATTATACAATGTCCTCATAATCTGAGTGTTAGAAAAGATCTTGGCATTTCTAAGAACAAAACCAAGCATTTTAAGGGAGTCATTACATAGATTAACTACATGAAGATTAAAAGATAACTGAGTATCAAACAACACCCCGAGATCTCTGGACGTTGAAGCCCTTTCAAGCCTTACTCCGTCCATGAGATAACGATAGTATTTCGATCCCTTGGGGCTGATCATTGGCCGACTACCGTGCATTCACGGAGACTGGACCGCTGCGCACGTGCAAACCACGAGCCCACTGCGTGATATTGCATGATCGGCCCGTTTCACACCACGACAAAAATCTACACGGCATGATAAAATACAATACCGTGGATTGATATTTATTGTTTTACAAAATTATTTACTGCCTGGCAAACGCAATAACCAGTACACTATGAGAGCGACTGATCTCCGGTCAATTTTCTTTTGCGTGATTTTTATCCAAAAGTACTCGCTAAATTTAAACAATGATTTTGATAAAATTATCGCTTAAGTCTCTGTACCTAAGAGGCAGACAGATTCAATTCAATTCAATTAATTTATTAACATATTTCAACAGAGATGAAGAATATTTAAGAGAAGGTAATATAGAAGTCTAGGCATCTACAGGGCTTATGACCTGTCATTGGCTGGTTTAAGTGGCCACTTTACACACTGTGTAACATTCACCATTCTGCCCATATTTGAACATCTATATTCCTTCAATTCTTTCATCTGTTTATGTTTGTGAAGTTAAGTATAGAAATTGAAAAAATAACATTTTCAGGCGTTGCCTAGTATGCAGGTGAAATAATTCAATTAGATGAATCTCACCCGCATAAATGAAGGTTTCAGCTCTCTAACTGGCATTCTGCCTATGTCTAAACATACACATGTCATAAGCCCAGTAAATACCTAGACTTCCATATTTCCTTCCCAAAATGTTTTCCCTCTGTTGCAACATATTTTGATTTGAATATCGGATACTTTTTACCACGAGAAATCCCGCTAGTCAAAAAGCTAGTAAGTCATAAAACAGTTTTATTATTTGTTTCAGAGTTGAGAGACAAAGGAATGCACTGGACTCTGATCTCCAGTCAATTGACATGAATTATTTGACATCACATCATCTGACATCACATTATCTGACTTTCTTGGCAAAAATAGCCCGTAATTTTTATTAATTATTCAAAATAAATATACGGAGTAATAAAAACAAGATATTTTATTTAATATTAATATTTTTAAGAAGCTTCGTGTTTTTTGTTTTTTTCCTTTTTTTCCTTTTATTTATTTAATTTTTTTTTCCTCTTTTTTTAAATTTTTTTTTGTATTTTTTGTTTTTTGTTTTTTTTTGCTAAATAAATCCAAACTTGCATGAGGTTTGTTTTTTGTAAAAAACAAACATGCAAGTTTTTGTAAAAAAAACAAACATCATACAAGTTTGTTGGATGGTAACTTGGAAGTTTGCTTTTAACTTGCCTCAAGTTTACAGAGTTGCAATCTCAAACTTGGGTCAAGCTTGAACTCTTGATACTTCAAACTTGATACAAGCTTGAGGCAAGTTTGAATTGCAACCTGGGATGGTTGATATGAAATATTATTTAAATGGGTGTTTTTACACTAGAATATTCCATAGTCCCTGGACCGGTACCTGAAGCGTAAGACCTTGCCGTCATGTAACAAAAGTGATCAAGATACGCTGCGATTGGTATACCAATGCAGTGTCCTATGCACCAATAGGTGCGGAAAGGGATGATGAAACACTGACAACTTTTCACATTTTTGTGTGTCGTATTATCGAGCTGATTTTAATTCTATTTTGAAATTACTTCGCGTGTGACGGGAAAATACGGGTAAATATTGTGACGTGTTTCGTCTTGTTAGGACATTTTCAAACAAACTCTAGGAGAATATGGAATTCTACCAATTGTCCGCATACACAATAAATAATGTATTTTTATTTTTTTGCCGTTTTCTGACATTTCACGGTTAAAAAAAACGATTAATTCGATATTTACATTCGATTATTTGCATGTCTCGAATGCTTGTATTTCGATTATCTAAATATTTCGATTATCCCATCATTAAATATGTCAGTGGGCGAATCCACAGAAAAAAAGAGTTTTTAACCGGTTTTTCCAGAATTTCTTCCTACTTCCTCCGCTGACACGAACCTGAATAAAATCCGGCTATTTACGAAATAGTTCATAATAAGCCAGCAAGAACTTAAAAAAATCGACGGCTACAATATTTTTTCCGGGTGACTAAACAAAAAATGCAGACCGCGCGGTGGAGGATTACGCCGAAAAAATAAGAACTTTTTCTCAGTCAAGAAAAAAGTCAATGAAGGTGTTTGTTAGGAATTTTAATTGTAAGTACTCCTAAAACTGTCTATTTGAATTGGTATTGTCGCATTGATAACTCGCTCGAAAACGTCAAGGACGTCACCCTATAGTTCTACATTATCTCTGCGTCACCCTTGCATATTTTGATTTTTTGACGGTTTAGTCACAAATCAAAGACACACCCAGGCAGTGTTGCCAGATCCCAAAGACCAGTTTTCCGTCTTTTAGATTGCGAATTTTATTCGAACAGATTTCAGAGTAATGTGGCAAAGTCGTATGAAAATAAAAAAATGTGCTAGACATAGAATTAAGAATAGTCCAGAAGGAGCGTAGAATCATATTTGAATACATCGGACTGTGTCCAATAATTCCCTCACTATGCCTCACTTTCGCCGCGCGCATTCGCGACGTCGTTGCGTAATGTTGCACGATGGGAAAACATATAATTATAACACAAATGTTACGTTAAAAAAGCAATTTGTTAATTTCTCTAAAATTTAATTGTGCACACGCGGAAATATTGATTGACGATAGATAAGTAAAGGGTCATTTAATAAGAGTAATTGAATTAATGAACTTTGAACTTAAAATATAAAACAAATTTTATTTTACATAAAACAGATATTTTTATATCACGTCAAATAATACTTGATGTTTAAAAGATAATGTCTGTCAAATGTCCACGATAGAGTTGTTTAATCCGAGATCCAATTTTCATAAGTTCTCTCATTAGATGAGCAAAGTAGGGTAGAAAAATTTACTACCCTGGCAACACTAACGAAGTGTTCATTTTGTTTCTTCGACAATCTGACAGATGGAAAAATAATTCAATTTTTAAGTAATGCATTTGTTACATACACATTCATTTGCTAATTACACATGAAATGTGATCCCATCCTGTTTCTTTAAGATCCTAGCAGTATTTCTACACTTAAAAAGGACAAAACACGGCATCGTTGAATTAAAATCAGAAGTTGCGCACTGAGCGACGTCTACAAAGAAACTAATGGGTCAAAACGTAAACCTACTCATTAAGGAGTAGTTTAGTTGCCTTTTGTTTGATGCGCGAATGCGGTTTCTGGACTATTCTTAATTCTATGCATTTGGCCATCTTTGATACTAAAGGCCTCAACTCTCTATAGTGTTAATCGCAAGAATTTATATAATTTTGAATATACGAGTACACGAGAAAAAAAAACTTAGACGAAATATAAAGAAAAACATAAAATAAAAATACATTCATACTAATTGAAATTTAATGCAGTTTTTACACTAACTCAAAAATTTCTTTATTTTATTTTATTTTATTTATTTAATTTTACAATACGCCCAAGGGGCATTTACAAAAAATATACAGTTAAGTACAAACATAGTGCGTGAAAATTTAAAAGATAAACAATGCTTTTTTGTATACATTTAGAAACAATAAGAAGCATACTGCCATGCAAAATTAAAAGTGAAACTTTACATAGTAAAAAAGAAAAAAAATAAATTATATGGATATAATAAAAGTAATTGAATTAAAAAGCAAATTGTAAATAACTTGTAAAGAATTCAAACAAAAAAATAAATACATTTTCATATACTTATAAGTATAAAAAAAATGGTATCAACAAATTATTGTTAAAAACAAATAATGAAAATTAGTCAACAGTAAGTATATATGTGAAAATAATATAATATACGGTACACAAAAATATTTGATAAATTAATATCAGAAAGAGATAAGATAATAATAATACACATCAAAAACAGAGAAAGAATTGTATGAAAAAGAAAGTTTTATTACGACATTAATAATTTGTTTCAAACAGTGCATTTAAGAACGTTTTAAAATTGATAATTGTCGTATTAAAAATGTCTATTTCACAAGTAAATTTGTTGGCTAAGGAACGTAAACGCGGAATGGGAGTGTCGTGCATAGTTAGTACCCACGTATGTACTCGTAGTTGCAAACAACTCCGTACTTCTAGTGACTCGATTAGGTATTTTGAAGTTAATGAGATTCAGGAGTTCACAACAATCGAGCTCCGAATTTAAAATTTTAGATTTACTTTGAATTTATTTATTGATATATTAGTTTTAATAGTTTTTAGTTCATTGGGGAGATTATTGTAATTTTTAACACATTTAAAGACAAAGCTATTTTGACCATGACTTTTGTGGAATTCAGGGTATTAATATTATTTTGGTATCTTAGTGACTTATTCATCTCAAATTCTTTTATTTTTCTTCTTTATAAATTTGTAGGGTGGAATTTATTTTAAAAATAGTGTCTACTGTATTTATTTATTTATTTGACGGACTTATGCAGTCCATTCAAACGATGGTAAATACAATTTCTTATAATAAACACAGGCACTAATTTTTTTAATCTATGAAGACTTACACTAAAAAAGGCTAGATCTTGTCTCGAGTTTACAATACGACACAATCGGGACATTGGTGCATGCGAGCCATAGTTTGCGCTGTGCTGATCGAGGAACAGCACATTATTATTTCGCAACCGGCGGATCGGAACATTGAATGCCACTTGTTCCAGTAACGATGGTACATCAAAATATAAACACTCGTTCAGCAACACAAATTAACTGTATTGTCCCATTTGTATCAACCGCCTTTGGTAAAAAGCAATACATTGTAATTGCTCCAAAAATATTTAATGATTTATTGCCAAATATAAAAGACTCAAAATGTAAAACAAAGTTTAAAATAAAAATAACTGCCCATATAAATAGTGTAGCGAGAGATTTTTTTGAAAAATATATGTAAATCAAAAAACGTAGTACTTTATATAATTGGTACACATATTATTCATTTTTTTATGTATTTCATTGCTTTATATTTGTTTTATTATACATTAAACAAAATTATTTATGTTAATATAACATGTATTCTTGGCACATAATCATACTTTATATTTGTATAATAACGGTTTTTAATTTCTTATATTTGATTAGCTAGGCATTTATAATTAAGTAGTTTTAGTTTTTCTTTTTTATGTTATTGTTTTATTAGTATAGGACTACTTATGCTCTAAAGATAGAAAATCTCCATCTTAGAACAGGCTGTGCCATGTTAGATGGAGACTATCATAAACAGAGAACACTCCGTTTTCATTTTACATTAATTGGTTCATATAGATTCCCGGTTATTAAGTATGTATATTATTTTTTTTGCTATAAATTTATAAATAAATAAATTAAGCCATTCAGCAAATTAAACATAGATATGGTCTTTCCATTTGAAGTTTTGCTCTATGTATACACTGAGATATTTAATTTTATCTGTTGTAACAAGTACTGAACATGTTAAATCGCAGTTAGTTTTGTTGCAATTGCTTTGGCGAATAATTATTTTTTCTACTGAATCTAAATTTGCTTTTTTTAAATAAAAAAAATGGGATGATTTTTGTCATTTCCTTGTCATGATATTTATCTTGTGTTTTAAAAAGACGTAAAAATATCTTAACCAAATAAAAATTAAAAATTGTATATTACGCTTTGATTCACATGGTATAATAGGGTGGGGAGGAGTCTTAGACGCGCATAGTCGCTCAATAGAAATTGCACAGAAAAATATAATTAAAATAATTTACAAAAAACATAGACTATTTCCTAGTAATCAATTATACGTAGAGAGTGGACTCCTTAGTTTTAGAAAATTATATTTATTTCAGTGCCTGAAATATGAATTCTTGAATAGGGAATTGTTTAGTAATAATTCAAATCGTATTAGTAATAGATCCGATAGTGTACTGTCAGTTCCAGGATGCAGAACTAAGTTCGCACAGAGGCACTCCTCACATGTTGCTCCGAGATCCTTCAATCTTTTTTAAGAAACTACAAAACATTAAATTACTGGTACAGTTTAAAGTAGGTTTGAGGTCTTGGATTAGTATGGAAGGAACAGATAGACACATTTAAAAAAAAAAATGCATTTGGCAAATAAATCATTTTTTCGTAATATCAGCATATTGTCTTTGCACATCAAATATGGGCCATGTGACTCGGAGCACATTCTGAGAAAATCGATAAAAACAATTTAAAAAATAAACTAAACCGAAAATAACACTTCTGTGTATGGGACGAAGTAGGAAAAATGCTGTGTTTTTCAATAAAGTAATATATTTATTTAAAATATTGATTACTTTATGCCAAAAAGTCACATTTTGATGATTTGCTCAGAATGTGCTCCGAGTCACATGGCCCATATTTGATGTGCAACGACGATATGTTGATTTGGTTTTTATTTTATTTTTCTTTTCTTTTCGTGTCATACCATATTTATATGCTTTAAACTTTTTAATAATTAAAAAAGGAATGGCCCACGCTCAGACGCTGAAGTCTTTGTGAGCATTTTTTCCAATTTATGTTATAGCTTAATTTTAAGATGTATTTTTCTAAAGTGTATTTTGTAATTATATTTCTATGTAAATAATATATGTATGGAAAAATAAACAAATAAAAAATATAAAAAATTTAAAAAATGGCATAACGGCCCCTAAATCATGTTTTTCGAGACTTCCTAAATGAGACAATTCTTGAACTTAATTTCTCCGTTTTAATGTACTGTGACTAAATCAGTGACCTTAACGCGCCTTCGTGTACCCTTACTACATCTATAAGGTGCTTAAGCCAATGTTTATATTTGTTCCCCAAATATTAAAGAATAGTAATAAAACAAAACATTGTTTAGAAAAGGGTTGTTTTATGACGTCACTTATTCTAGAGTTTGACTGGTGTCCTTAAGTGCGTGTAGCGGATGTCCCCCTTTAAAATTATTTGCAGCAACAAACAATGTTTAAGTCTCTTTTTGTTTCGCTCGACAAAAGAAAAAGGACAATCTCCGCTCCGATTTAATTATACACTGGTCGTTCTGTTCGCAACCTGATTTCTAAAAAAAAAGACTTATTGTTTTGATACCCATCTATCTTTTAATGGAACATATCAACGTTTACTTTGCAGAACTTAAATAGATTATCAAATATTTAACAGTAAAATGAATAATTATACAAAAAAACAAAGAGAGGTGTATGAGGCCATCCGCAGCGAAGATGCTCGCAGCTTGGAGCCTCTGGTTGGAAGGTGGCGCCGAGAGTTGTCTGATGACGAAGTGGATTCCCACATCGCTAGAGCTTACAGCGACCTGAGGCTGTGGAATGTGCGGCTCGGTGAGGACATGGAGCACGCGGTGTGTTGCCAACTTGTCCAGTTGCGGTTTTCTACCAAATCTGATGAAGATTTGAAAAAGCCGACCGCAATACTCAGGTAAGGTTCAGTCAATACTCTTCGACATTTCACTCTCACAGACTAATAACATGAAAAACAGCACTCTTGGGCTGCCTTCAAAGACAGTTTTAGTGACATCGACATATTTTTATTTATTTTTTTAGTTTATTTATACAAATCATTTTATCTCGTAATTATCTGGCTCAGTAGTTGGTTCTATCGTGGCAGGAATTGTTTTATTTTTATCAGTTGAGAGAGTGGGTATTTAACATACTATATCACAAAGTCTACAATGTATGCGAGGGAAACGATTTATTTATATAGACGCCCAATATAGAAAATTATACATAGAAAATTATTATAAAGGAAAGTAGAAAGACAATGGTATATGGTAGACTTGGTGGGAGTGGAAGCGGGAGAGAGGTGTTTGAAAGAAGACAACTTGTTATCAAAGAAATCAAGACTGGTATGTTTGTTGGCAGACCTAAGAATTCTGGGCATAGGGGAATGAAAACCATAGTTAGTTCTATGGTTATCGGTATGAAAGAGTAAGTTTTGTCTGAGGTTTCTAGTTGGGATATTTAATTTGATCGAGTTCAGTAGTTCAGGCGCATCAAAGAGTGAGTTGAGAATTTTAAATAGGACTAGAAGGTCGGATTTATTTCGACGGTCTCAAAGAGAAGATATATTTAAGCTAGTTTCTAGCTCATTATACGTATATTGGTCTCTGGATAAGCCCAACCTCCAGCCTATCTTTCTCAAAAATCGATGTTGAACTGATTCAATATTCTTGATGTGAACATCATAATATGGAGACCAGATAACGGAGGAATACTCCAGATGCGGGCGAACTAGGGAACAGAAGAGAGTTTTAAGGGTATTGATATTTTTGAAGTCAGCTGTGCTGTCAATAAATCCAAGAAGTTTTAAGAATTTATTGATAACATGTTCAATATGAATTGTAAAAGAAAGTTTAGTGTCAAGTATAATACCCAAATCTCGTATACTAGACACAGATGATAATATTTCATAGTTCAGTGAGTAGTCGTATATAATTGGATTTTCCAGACGAATGTTTATTTATTACATTTTATTTTATTTTATTTATTTATATATACGCCCAATGGGCATTTTTATGGACACATTTATACATAGAAAATTATTATAAAAAAATTAGAAAGACTCAATGGTTTATAGTAGACTTTGTGGGAGTGGAAGCGGGAGAGAGGTGTTTATAATTGAATTTGATTCAGTTATCGTTTGAAAGAAGACAACTTGTTATCAAAGAAATCAAGAATGGTATGTTTGTTGGCAGACCTGAGAATTCTGGGCATAGGAGAATGAAAACCATAGCTAGTTCTATGGTTATCGGTATGAAAGATTTGCTCATGAATGTTGATAAATCCAATGTTAAGGTTTTTTGAAAGAAATTAAAGTATGACTAAATGTGAAATCACTGTGAATGGGGTATACTGAAACTGGCAGAGGAATCAAATAAATAATAATTACTACCTCAAGACAAGATCTGGTCTATCTTAGTGATGTGTATACCAAAAAAATCCAGATCTTGTCTCGAGTTTACAATGCGACACAATGAGGAATTCCAGCCCAACCCGGAATTCAATTTTAAAAATGTTTTCGTGTACACGTGAATATTTAAAATTTTTGGAGTAGGATGATATATCTCAAAAACGCACGCAAAAATAAATAAAAAATGTTGAAAATAGTATTCATTTTAAAATCGTAAATAATGACGTCACTCCTTGTATCTACGTGTAGTATTTCCGGTTTCCGCTTTAAAGCCCCTGCACCTTGTAAGGAACGTTTTGACCATAGAAAAAAAAGAGTATAATTTGTGATTGGTGATTTGGCGGCGAATAATTCGATTACGATCTACGACCTGAAATCCGGCAAATAATACTTTGTTGACATTTCAACCAGAGATTATGTCAACTTTCTAGGTTTTTCTAAATCGAAACGTTCGTAAAAAGAAACATAACATAGAAATGAGCAAATTATGATCAACTAAATGAAGTAATCAAAGCAATATTCCATAGATTCTTATCAGGTCGGTGAAAGTAAGAACGCCAACCGTTTCGTGACGTCACTACTGAAAAGTGACACACTGATTACAGTCATTTGGCGCGGTATTTGATAAATGTAACTTTAAAAAATCATATCTTTGTAAATAACGCACAAAAAAAATAATGTATATTTTTGCTTAGTTAAATAGTACGCTAAAAATAAATAAATTAGAAAACAGTGGAATCCCTCACTGGGACGTTGGTGTATGCAAGCTATATTTTGAGCTGTGCTGATCAAGGAACAGCACATTATTATTTCGCAACTGGCGGATTGGAACATCGAATGCCATTTGTTCCAGTAACGATGGTACAAAAATTAAGCCATTTAGTCAATTAAATACAAATATGGAGTCGATGTTATTCCTACGTTTTTGTAGACTCGACTCAGTTAGTTTTTTTTTATTTTTTATATGGGAGTTGCTTTATTATTTACCTTGCTTATAATATACAAGGTTTATATTTCAAAAAGTGGATTTTTCTGCAATTAAATATCTTAAAATTTATCTAAACTATTGGGATCAGGAGGGATATATTAATGTGGGCTAATCAGGAACTTCTCAGCATTTGCTCACGTGGAGAGGAAACCACTTAAAACTCTTCAGGAGAAGCCGGTCTGTTGGCAGCAGTCAACAGGCCTTCCGTTCCACTAGAGGAGTGTTCGGCATTTTCTTCCCTACTTTGGTTTATTTTACCAATAGCCTGCAGTATATTGATCATGTATAATACTACCTCTCGTGTGAGTTCTTTATTACCTATCACCGATGGGATGTCGCATAGATCTTCACTCAAGCTTCTGCATCGCGCTTCCAGTTAGTGCAGTCTCCCCTCTCGAGGCCAATCATCCACGCTTCTTTTCTTAGCAGACGACGTTGCGCCGATTCAATATGATTTATCCGGCCTACACAGAAGGGAGACCAGATCGCGGAGTCATCGAGTTGATACATCTCGTGCAGGGGGCAGTCATAGTAAACATTGAGTATCTTATAAGTTTCTTCTGTCGTTCTTTCAATGCCCAAGTCCTAGTGCTTTTAAACTACCGTGGTATACTGATACTCTTTGGTGTCTAGAGCTCCCGATGCGGAGAGTGCGTCTATCGCCGCCCGTCTGCGCCTGCTGACTGCCGTCCTGGCCCGCCTGTGCGATCCCGCAGTCGCCGACGTCACGGCGCCGTTTCTGCACCGCGTGCGGCTCGCGGCCCTTCTGGCTCACAGCCTGAAGCTGCAGCCCGCCCTGCGAGCCTCCCTTCCCTGGGACGAGGTGGTCTTCTGCCTCGTGATGTTTGCCTCTGCGCACACTCACCCCAGCCGGATGAACGTCTACTACAGATCTGCACTGACCCTGGAGAGAGTGCAGGCTAATCTGAGGTGCTTCGCGAGCCGGCTGTTGGAGTTAGATTTAATCAATGTGAGTATAAAAGTTTTAATAGAAATATAATGTTTATTTAACAAATTAGAGAAGGGAATATGTCCTATTGACGTGTTGTGAATTACAGGCGCTGATTGAGGAGTCGTCTCCGGCGAAAGTCGGGCGCCCGGAAGCTGTCAGGAGACTGCAGCAGCAAGCTCCGGGCTTGGTCCGACTCTACCAGGACTATAGGGAGGTCAGGGATATGTACTCTCTGGAAACTATGTCCAGCTGTATACGAGCGGATATTCCCGTGGAGAGAGTGTTGCAGGTAAGCGCACGCCTCGTGTTCGCTCCCTAATTTACAGATTATACGAGGGTGTTCAGAAAATAACGGGAATTTCGCATGTTTGGAGAGTTCGATTGTCAGTTTTCTGTAATTAAAATTATGTTGGAATTCATGCCCCTGAAGAATGCTAAAATAAACCGGTTGGAAATGGTAGTGGGGGAGTCAGTTAACGAACACTGGGTCTCTCAGTCTTCACCGGCCATCCGGAGAGTGAGGACGGGCGTTTAAACAAGATTGTATTATTTTTTTTCAAATAGACTTTTTCTAAAAAAATATGAAAATATCATGCACTTAATTTCTGAACATAACTCGTATAATAAATAAATATACCTCGTGTTTTCAGATCTGTAAAAATGTAATCATATATATAAACAGAATTATGATTTTAGGTACTGGGAGAGCAACTCAAGGATACTGCTGACTCCCCCAACTTGTCTACCGCTCCTCCCGAGATGTTCCTGGAGTCTATCCGGCCCCTCGTCACCAAGCTGCGCGACTGCCTCGCTCACGCCAACACCTTCACCCTCCGGGAAGACACGGACGCGTTCTCTCACATTCAAAATGACATCAAGAAGATCGGACTCGTCATCTCACGCTGGCTCTACTCCGCGAAGATGGACAAGATCAAACAAACCTTAGACGCCATCACCGACGTCCAACGGGTGAGTGAAATGGATAAGTTAATGGACGTGTTCCAAGACGTTTTCATTTTGGACGAGACGGACACGATAACGTTAGACCAAAACACGAAAGAACAGACCAAATTGGAAACTCTCTTTCGAGAAATCGGCCGTAATGTTCCAGACATGACGGATTACGAAGAAGACTTGTTGCGACAGATAAACAAGGTCATTTACAGTGCAAGGGACATTCAAAACATTATTCGAGAGTACTCCGTCGGTTTGCGGATGCTCAAAGATTTCTGCGAGTACATTTTCCAGGAAAGATCCTATCGGATGGCCGAAAACTCCATCATCCAAATCAGGCTCGCCGCTCTGGTCATCCTGAACAAGCTCCGGCCGAACTCCGCCAACTTCTCAGACTTGAAAGTCTTCGAAGATCTGACCTCCTCGATGGCCGAATTTTACCGAAGCACTCGCGCCCGACTGGAGGACGGGGGAGAGCGACTGGCCGACATAATTTTTGCGATTCACCACATATTCGCCTACGAAAATAACAGCACGAGGTGGATCGACGAATACAAGCGCCTACTCATCGCTCACAAGATTAAAAAGCCAAAATCGAAAACGAATAGCGCTCAAACTAAAAAGTCGTATAATAAAAAACAAACTGGAAAAAAGGAAAGATGCCCGATCGATTCCAAACCAGTTGGCGAAAAGATTGAAAGTGATGATGCTGAATCACCTGTCGATACCGTACTTCATAAATCACTCGCCCACAAGTTGGTCAAACTGCGTGAAATTTTAGATACACCAAACAATAGATTGTCGACAATCATTAAGAGCAGCACTGAACGGTCCAAGATAGAACTACTCGTCCTCGATATAATGTCTGATCTGGAAACTACCGAGTGTCTCATAGGCAATAGCCTCTTCATCGAAGGTGACACTCCCATTCTGACCGGAAGAGGGCTGCGGAATTACTTAGCCCACGGAAGCCCCCTGGTCGATACTTTCTTTACCGACCCTTTCATATCGGTATATTACAATGCGAAATTGCTCGTGGAAAACATGGCCAATCTGGGAAACGAATTTTATCTAGGAAAAGTTTACTGCGGCGATGCGGATGAGCTAGAAACCAAATTCAAGAGGGACTTGTCTATTCTCGAAGTTCGAGAAAATATGTGCGATGCGCTGGTTCGCGGAAATCTCCCGGAGTTGCGAGGCTATTTAGAGCGAGGAGCCGAAATCAACTTCAGGAATCTCAAGTCACAGACCGCTCTGCATTTGGCAGCTGGAAGCCACAATACAGATTTAGTCCGCTACCTCGTTTCGGAGAAAAAGATCAGTACGGATGTGCGAGACGTTTACGGACAGACTCCCTTGCACTCTGCGGCGGCTCACGGGCGAAGCGACACAGTGCGGTATTTGGTACGGAGTGCGAGTTTGAGTGTCGACGAGCGGGACAACATCGACCGAACACCGCTGCACATCGCGGCTCAAAACGGACAGACCGAAACAGTTCGGGCGTTGTTGGATCTCGGAGCCAGCGCCGCTGCGAAGGGAAGGATGGACGCTCGGCCCTTGCACATGGCCGTCCGGAACAACCACATCCGAGTTGCGGAGGTTTTATTGAATCATCGCGATGTGGAAGTGGATTCTTTTCACAGGGACACTGGAATCGCGGCCATTCACGAAGCCGCCGAGTACGGCTATCTCGCGATGGTCAATTTGCTACTGGATCACGGGGCGAACGTCGACGCTAGATGCTCGGGCGGGGACCGGCCGCTGCACTTCGCCGCTAGCCACTGCCATCTGGAGATTGTTAAACTCTTGATAGTGCGGGGCGCTAAAGTCAACCTAAAGTCTCCAACTTCTGGGAATACGCCCTTGTTCAGGGCTGTCACCGCTAAGTACCTCTCAAACACGGATGTCGTGAAAGTACTTCTCGACAACGGAGCGTCCGTCACCGACACCGAATACGTATTTTCTGAAACCGCTCTTCACGCCGCCGCATTCCATAACGATTGCGAGGTCGTTCGCCTTTTAGTAGAAAAGGGCGCGGATATAAATGCCACCAGATATAATGGAATGACTCCTTTAATGTGCTCGGCCCGGAAGGGACATTCGGAAAATGTAGAATGCTTATTGAAGATGGGCGCGAATCCGATTGCAAAAGATTCGAGCGGGTGCACAGCGTTGCACTTTGCGTCTATCGGCGGTCACAGCGATATCATTAAAATACTCGTCGGTAAAAGCATCGACGTTAATTGTAAAAATGAAAGTTTCATGACTCCGTTATATCTGGCTTCGACGTACGGTCACACAGAAGCCGTACGCACTTTGCTGTCGGAAGGTGCCCTGGTCGATAGCGCTTCTGAGGACGGGTGGACTCCATTACACGCCGGTGCTGCCGAAGGTCACTGCGAAATATCCGAGGAGTTAATCGCTAGAGGAGCGAATGTCAACGCAGTAAATAAGAAAAAATCGACACCTTTGCATCTGGCGGTGGCTAAACCTCGTTCGAAGAATATACTTCAAATTTTGCTCGACAAAGGAGCCAATATCGATGCCGGAAATGTAAGTAACAGCACTCCATTGCATAGGGCGTGCTTATTTGGACACGGTCAATTGGTAACATGGCTGATTGCAGAAAACGCCGATGTGAACGCGGTCACAGAGGATGGATTTACTCCGTTGATCATCGCTGCTGAATACAATCACACGGAAGTTGCTAGGATTCTTCTCGATAGCGGAGCAAATATAGAGGCAGCCAAACGAGACGGAGAAACAGCGCTGTGTCGAGCTGTCAATTACAACTTCCTAGAACTCCTCCGACTCTTGATAGAGCGCGGCGCTGATGTCAATGCGGCGCACGGGAAGCCCTTGATAATGGCCGCCAAGAGTGGTCACTCCGCACTCATTGAAACTCTCTTGAAAAATACAAAAATTAATATCAACGTAGTAGATAGTAACGGCGATACATTGTTGCATATAGCGGCTCGCTACGCAAACTGTAATTTAGCTAAAGAGCTGCTCAAGAGGGGGGCTAGCGTCCATCGCGCGAATAGCAGTGGTCTCACGCCGTCGGGAGTCGCTACCGTTCGCAACCATAAGGACTTCCTCCATTTATTATTGGCTAATGAAGCGTCACCGA
Organism: Micrasema longulum; assembly: GCF_059751315.1. Taxonomy (NCBI): domain Eukaryota; kingdom Metazoa; phylum Arthropoda; class Insecta; order Trichoptera; family Brachycentridae; genus Micrasema; species Micrasema longulum. Next base: position 66,326 of record NW_028278315.1, read on the forward strand.
GTGACGGCGATCTGTGTAAAGCTGCCATGAATGGATTGCACGACGTGGCGGAGTCCCTACTCCGCGCCGGAGCCAGAAATGTCAGGCACGAAGATAAGAAGAACATATCTACGGTAGAACTAGCGGTTGCCAGAGGCTATCTAGACGTAGTGCGTTTGTTTTTTGACATCGGGGATGTCGCCGTCGATGACGAAGACGGAATGAAATGCACGATGCTTCATATCGCGGCTCACGAAGGTCACATACCGATCGTAGAATACCTACTCCAGAAAGGTGCGGATAAAGATCGGAGGAATTCAGCCGGTCTAAAGCCGATACACGTGGCTATCAACCGAGGGCGTCTCCCCGTTATTGACTATTTCCTCGAGGCCGGGGTGGATGTGAATGATGCGGATTTTCAGGGGATCAGTTTGTTGCACTATGCCGCGCACGTTTCGCAAGCTGAGGCGGCCGCGCTGTTGATATCGCACGGGGCCGATGTCAACTGCGCCACCGCAACAGGCATGAGGCCGCTTCACCTCGCCGCCGCGCGAGGGAACCTCTGCATTCTGAGGGATCTGATTGCGGCCGGAGCGCACTACGACGCCTGTGACCAGAATGGCAAAGAGCCAAAAGACTACGCCACGGATAGTGATATTCTGAATCTGTTGAACTCTACCGCCTCGTTGTTTTCGGCCACTGCGTGCGGCAATATACCCGCCGTGGAGCTCTCGATATCTCGCGGCGCTTCGCTATCTGCGAGCTCCAGCCGAGGCTCGACTCCTCTGCATCTGGCTGTTCAACTAGGACACGCGGAAATATGCGACATTCTTCTCGGGCACAAAGCCAACCCCAATAGCCTCGATAGGGAAAAGAAAGCACCCTTACACTACGCCATAGCGTCGTCTCGACACGATCTAGTGCGGCAACTCTTATCCCACGACGCTATATTCCAAGATCCGGATAGCGATGAGGAGGTTCCTACAGATCGAAATATAAGAGATTTGATCAAGTTTGTCGCTGAATCGTTTAAGAAGGTTCAGAATGGCGACATCAGCGTGATTGAGGATCTCCGAGGATCGGAGGATATTGAAATGGTGAGGAGAGCGCGAAATGCGGATAACCACTCGATGCTGGTCGTCGCGATACGACACGAATTCCCCGAAACAGAAAAGCTGCAGGACGTATTGCAAAAAGATACATCGGTCGTAAAACATATTTATGACGCGCTAGTTTTTAAAGAACGCTACCCGGAAGCTCTCGATTTCCTGCAAACACATCTGAAGGCTACTATCGATATTATGGGTGAAGATAATCCGGTTGTGTGGGAACTCTCGGCGGAAAAGGCTAGGATACTTTTCTACTTATCCCGGTATACGGAAGCTTTAGACTTACGAAGCGAAATTTACACCTTGAGAAAAAATGCGTTCGGAGATTATAACAGAGTCACTATGTGGACGAGGGTGGATGTCGCATCTACCCTGGAAACATTAGCCAGGTACGAGGAAGCGCTGGACATATGCGACTCTGTCTTAGAGTCGCAAGAAAAACTTTTAGGGAAAGATCACTCGGATACGCTGCGCACTCGGATGTGCAAAGCGTCGACTCTGGGCTGCGTCCGGCGATACGACGAAGCGCTCAGCCTAAACGAAGAGACGTACCGTATGTGCCTCTCGGTCCGCCCGGATCCCTCGTTGACTTCCAGCATTCTGGGCAACACCGCGGCCATCTTGAGCTGTCAGGGCAAGTATGAGGAAGCATTTTCCATGTTCCAGCAGGTCTACGAAGCTAAGAAATTGTTCTGGGGCCCGTACCACTCGGACACGTTGAAGGCCATGTACAACATGGGCACGGCTTTAGCTGGACTGAAGAAATTAGAGGAAGCGTTGGATTTATTTTACTCCGTCTTTAGTCACCAAATGACGCAGCTGGGGCCGGAAAATATCCAAACTCTCGGTACTCGAAAGAAAATTTCGGCGTGTTTGATCCTGCTGAAAAAAAAATCCGAAGCTGTCGAAATAATGACGACAGGATACGATCGAATGAAAAGTATCTTAGGGCCAAACCATCCGGAAGTTGCGAGTCTAGAAAGAATGATGCAGGAAGTCGCTGTTTCAGATTCGGAAGAAATAAATGGATGCTATGTAAATTTGGACAGCCACGTCCGGTGGTCGTGAAGACATCGTGAAACTATTGGCGTTCTGAGTACGCGAGGAAATACTTTGTTACACGCTGCAGCATTGCACGAACAACGCCGTTTTCTCGACAAAGCATCTTCAACACTAAAGAAAAACGTAAAATAATAAAAGCTAGAAACTATTTAGCGGGACTGACTTCGCTTTACGTAGATTTCTACCATTTGGTTAGATTGCCGCTTCGCAATTCGGCAGGAGAAAATCCGCCCTAAATGAACAGTCAAAATTTAAGCGGAGACACTAAATAAATTAAAAGATGCACAAAATGAAGAATTAGGCGCTATAGACTCTATTTCAGCATAAGAATAATTATCTCTCTCTAGTCCAAGCATCCACGCTATTTTTCGAAGCAGGCGATGTTAGACTGATTCAATGTGATTTATGCGATTGACATAGAATGGAGATCAGACCACTGAGGCATATTCAAGAAGAGGGCGAACAGTTGAGCAATAAAGAGTTTTGATTGTACGGACATTAGTAAAATCAGAGGATATTCTGTTAATGAAGCCAAGTAATTTCAGTGATTTATTTACTGTATTATCTATATGCTCGTTGTATGTCAGTTTATAGTCCAAAACACTTGTTGTAATCTAACTTCTATTTATTACATTTAAGTTTGTAAGTGAAAATTCTTGATGGAAGTTCATTGTAATTTATTATATAAATAAAACACGAGTGATACTTTAATCCACAAATTTGGAATATCCAGTGACCGGTTTCATCGCTTTCGCGACATCTTCGAGACTGGTATCTTTATTAAAAAGTTAAATGTATTTATACAGAACAGAGGTAAGGATACATAATTCAAAGTTATATGTAAGTAAATTAAATAAAGTTATTTTTATCTTAAGGATCATTATCAACAAATTTTCTATGGGTTAACTAATGAATTGATATAATGCTATTTTAACGAGTTTAAGTATTTTATTTTATTTTTGGTGTCTCATCCTTCGTGAGTGTGGTTTTGTAAATAATGATTTCTGAAAAACAAAGGGTAAAAAGTAATTAGTAAAATTATATTACAATGGGTAAAGTAATGGAGAATGCACGGCACGTGTGTTATCTGTTCATTAAGTAATTCTACGTCGGGTTTATTTTTTAATCTATTAATTTCGAGAATTTCTAATTTGTCAAGTTTATGGCCTTTGGGTGCAAAATGAATTATTTTTACATTATTTTTTAATTCTAAGGAATGTTTGTTTTCTATTAAATGATTGGCAAAATTTGAATTATCTTTATTATTAGACCATGATTGTATGTGCTCTTTTATGCGTGTTTTAAAGGCTCTACCCGTTTGGCCTACGTAGCATGTATTTTTACAGTCGTTACAATTAAGAAGGTAAGTTCCTGAGTTGGAAAACTTATCTTTTTTATCTCTAGTATTTACCAACAAATTAACTAAGGAATTATTATTGTAAAAGGCTGCAGTGCATTTATTTTTATTTATTATTTGTCCAATTTTATCACTAGTTTTTCCAATATACGAAAGTTTTGCCCACCGCTTTCGGTCTTTATTATTATTGTTGTTGTTTGGTGTCAAACTTTGGGTTAATTTATTGTTTACGAGACGCTTTTGTTTCTTTCTTATTAATAGATTAAAAAATAAACTCGACGAAGAATTACTTAATGAACAGATAACACATGTGCATTCTCCATTACTTTACCCATTGTAATATAATTTTACTAATTACTTTTTACCCTTTGTTTTTCAGGAATCATTATTTACAAAACCACACTCACGAAGAATGAGACACCAAAAATAAAATAAAATACTTAAACTCATTAAAATAGCATTATATCAATTCATTAGTTAACTCATAGAAAATTTGTTGATAATGATCCCTAAGATAAAAATAACTTTATTTAATATGTATCCTTACCTCTGTTCTGTATAAATACATTTAACTTTTTAATAAAGATACCAGTCTCGAAGATGTCGCGAAAGCGATGAAACCGGTCTCTGGATATTCCAAATTTGTGGATTAAAGTATCACTCGTGTTTTATTTATATAATAAATTACTTCTATTGTTATAATTTGCTTTTTATTTTGTTTTTAGAATATCACTTAAACTTTAAACTTCACTGTTAAATAAAAAAAATGTAAATAGGGGCTAGATTTCTTACTGTCCATGCGCTCTGTAGCTGCAATACGTGCTGTTATCTAGCTCCTATATATTTATAATTGCTACATATTATAATTGGAGACGAGGAACTAGAATCCCAACGTCCATGCGCTCTGCAGCTGCAAGACGTGCTGGGACATTTATTTATTGTACAGCGCCCTTGAGGTGATTTTCACAAAAATGGCGCTATATAAATTATCCAAACATATATATATAACATTATGTACTTATACGCAGGTACAAATTAATGATAATTTTTTGTATGTTACCTATTCAAAAAATCACCACTCGCCACTGCTGGACAGTATTCAGCGTGCTTTGTAATTTTGCTTCCACAAATAAAAGACATTTGTAACAATAAATTGGTTTAATTTGTAATTTAATAAATAAACATAACATCAATACACAATAATTAACAAAACTAACAACCAATACATTGAAATTGTTTTCAGTATGTCCAAATATTTGCAGACATGTATTGAATATGTACACATGTTTCATGAACTTCAGAGAGCCAGTGCTCGTTGAGAATAAATGTCGTAATGTATTACTCGAGTGCATGGAATTCTAATATGCCAGATCGTGCGTAGAATCAAGTTTGCGTACATCGCACTGTGTCGAAATATAGGCAAATGCCCCCCCTAAGCGCATGCGTGAAGTGGCCGCGTAATGTTGCCAAACCGCAAACAACATATTATCATAACAAAAAAAATATTTACTGACTGGATGATAAAAAAAAACAGGTAGTTTTACTAGACAAACGTAAAAAAAATCATTAAATAATCACTTGGTAATTAAGTTAAATAAATACAAATTATTATGAAAATAAAACTTTGTTATTAGTCTTACACAATTTTATTATTTTACAAGAACACTACTATAGTTTCGGGAGAGCACTCCTCCCATCAACGGGTGATATAAAACTAATATAGTTAACACAGAATATTGTTCAGACAGTTTTATATCACCTGTCGATGGGAGCAGTGCTCTCCCGAAACTATAGTTGTGTTCTTGTAAAATAATAAAATTGTGGAACACTAATAACAAAATTTTATTTTCATAATAATTTATAATGAAGTGTTACGAAGTGAATGCCGATTCAATTAAAAATATTAAATAAATACAGTTTAATATCATTTTTATTTTTTAATTATTATTCCATGCCCGCTCCCTAGTTGGAGCATATGGTGTCCACAAAGATCTTCCATGCATCTATGTCGGTTGCCAGCTCCTGTGCATCCTCCCGAGCCAGGTTCGCGTCCCGTAGTTCCGACACGAACTGCCGACGAAGTCAGCAGTGGACGATCAGGACGTCGAGAACCTGATGCCTCGTAAAGTAGGCAAGCACGTTGAGGCTCTCAGGAGGCATCCGCAGCACATGGCCATGCCAACCGTACCGCATCCGCTTGATGACAGTTGTCACCGGAGTTTGCTGCGTCCGTTCTCTTATTACTTTATAGTTTAATATTATACTAAGGCGTATTAATTGAAGGCTGGGTAAAAAATTCGACTACTGTGGAAATGCTAACAAAATGTCCGCCTTGTTTTATTTAACAATCTGACAGACGGTGAAATAATCGAATTCTAAAATAATATTATTTGTGAATTTGCTATTTACACATGAAATGTGATCCCACCCTATTCCCTTTTGACCCCAGCAGTATTTTGGCACTTAAAAACGACACAGCACGGCGTAGTTGAATTTAAATCGGCAGTTGCGTACTAAGCGACGTCTATGGAGTAACTAATGGCCAAAACGCAAAACTAAGTTTGATGTGCGTACGCGGTTTCTAGGCTATTATAATTCTTTGCTCGGGTGTGAAAGGTATAAATAAATTTTGTGTACAATTTTTTGGTTTAATATTATAATAAATAAATAAATATTATCACAATGGTTTTTAAACTACAATTTAAAAGAAATCGCTAAAAAATTATTAACAGTAAGCCATCGACCTATCAATGCACATAGACGCGCCCTACAGAGTAAAATATCGAGAGACACTAAAAGATTCATTATTAATACCGTGGGACGACCAATCGGAGCGCTTGTGCTGGCAATTATAGGGCCACACTCAAAGAGAAATACTGTTTATTATAGTCCTTAAAATGTAGCTTGATTAGAATGACAGTTGTAAGAAAAGGTGACGACATAACTTTGTAGTAACGTCTAAGGAGTGATTTATATTGACACACGAAAAATCCTTTGTATTTGGTATGTTAATTTATTTTTTTAATACAATGCTTGACATATAAATCAACACAAATATATAAAATCAGCTTTAAAACTAAAATAAACCTAATTATTAACGACGTTCTTACGAGGTTACATCATTTCGCAAAAACGTTAGAGATGGGACAAATTGATCAATGTAAATTGATAGAATAAAAAAATAATTAATTTGATGTTGTTCATGAAAAAAATATAAATGTCTTATTTTTTGGTGAATAATTGTCTTAAGCACACTATAATAGGCTTGTTTTTGCGTTTTTATATCAATTTTCGGAAACAGAGTTTCATGTTTGCATGAAAAAACGGATAAAATCAATTTGATCGGTAAATGATCAGCAATCACTATTGATATGAACCAACAATATTTTGAGTGTGTCCAAATTTTTGTAGACAAGGACTGGATTCGACTCCCCGGGGAGCTGTTTACACTAACATATTACAACAGAGATGAAGAATATTTAAGAGAAGGTAATATAGAAGTCTAGGCATCTACAGGGCTTATGACCTGTCATTGGCTGGTTTAAGTGGCCACATTACACACTGTGTAACATTCACCATTCTGCCTATATTTGAACATCTATATTCCTTCAATTCTTTCATCTGTTGATGTTTGTGAAGTTAGAGAGCTGAAACCTTTACTTATGCAGGTGAGATTCATCTAAATGAATTATTTCACCTGCATACTAGGCAACGCCTGAAAATGTTATTTTTTCAATTTCTATACTTCTTCATGGACTTAAACCCACTTAAAACAGCCATTGACAGATCATAAGCCCTGTAGATGCCTAGACTTCTATATTACCTTCTCTTAAATGTGCTTCATCTCTGTTGTAATATGTTAATATTGATATGAGTTTGACAGCTGTCATTTTAATCAAGCTAAATTTTAAGAACTAAATTAAAATAACATTATTATCAAATAACAGTAGAATGGGCCTTTTTTACTACCCGTAAGTTAGGGTAGAAAAGGGTCTATTTTGCCCCCTGCAAGCTAGATCAGGCGGGGCCACTCGGCCATCCGGCGGGGTGTATTCGGCCACCTGTGTGTCGAGTTAGGATACGCGTTGCGAGGACAGGTCGGGGGGGCCGGGCGAGGCCTACTTGGCCATCTGCAGGTTGGAGATGATGCTGTGCACCACGTCGGAGGAGGAGTGCGTGCCGCCGAGGTCGGGGGTGTGGATGCGGTCCTGGCAGACGGTGCGATGCACGGCGCGCGCGATGAGGCCCGCGTGGTAGTGGTGCCCCAGGTGCTCCAGCATGTCGATGGAGGCGTTGACCATCGCGATCGGGTTAGCCACGTTCTTGCCGGCGATTGCGGTTCCTAAAACAGAGTTCATTCATTTTATTTCACATTATAAACAATAATCTTTGTACATAAAAATTTTGGTTCCGTATGTTTGTGGCCGCAAATCTCGGAAAGTAATCGGTGGATCGACTCAAAATTTTTACAGAACATTGCATTTTAACAGAAGAGTGTTTATATCGCGGGTATTCTGCAAAAAAGCACTTAGCCAAAATTTTGCTGTTTGGACTTAATGATGAGGCTATACTGTTGAAAAAATACTCTACAATATGCAAAAATGCACTAAATCTTATCTACACTACAAGTCGAGATATTTTCTGCAATAAGTCAATATAACAGAAATCCAGCAATGTTTGAGTATGTCCAAATGCATGCAGACTGGCTGGATTTCCTCCCTAGGGAGTTGTTCATATTTAAATTTATTTCAACAGAGAGGGAAAACATTTTCGAGAAGGGAATATCGAAGTCTAGGCATTTACAGGGCTTATGACCTGTCATTGGCTGGTTTAAGTGGCCACTTTGCCAAACTGTCTGCACATTTTGTTAATTATCTCTGTTTATTGAGTTAGTCCTCTTTGTTTATTCTCAAATGTAAAAATATTTCAAAAAAGTATAGTTGTATATTGTCCTCGGCACGGGTAACCCCAGTGAGGTCACATTATTTTTATTATTAATTATTGTTTTTAAGAGAAAAATATAAATAATTTTTTTAAAATTAAATATATCGAAATACTATTGAAATAAATACATTTAAATATTTAGGTACTGAAATGACTAATGATAACAATGAGATTAGAGCACGGCTATCGGCAGCCAACAGATGTTATTATGGCTTGTTTAAACACCTGGGATTCAAATTGCTCACTAGAAAAACTAAGACCATTATTTACAAAACTCTCCTCAGACCGGTCATCGCATGTGGTGCCGAATGCTGGGTTATGACCAAAAGAGATGAAAATATGGTATTGGTATTTGAAAGAAAAATATTAAGGAAGATATTTGGTGCTGTCAACCGAAACGGAGTGTGGAGAAGACGGTTAATTCATGAATTAGAGGCTCTGTATGGCGAACCCAACATTGCACAATTCATCAAAATAAGAAGATTACAATGGTCGGGCCGTGTGCACAGAATGAATGATAGCCGCACCCCAAAAATGATTCTTTATACCACTCCGGAAGGCAGACGAAACAGAGGCAGACCAAAATTAAGATGGCTGAATAATGTGGAAAGGGACATTAGAGCAAATGGCCTGACGAACTGGAGAAGAGCCGCGGGGTGCAGGGAAGAATGGAGACAAATTCTGGAGGCCAGGGCCCACGACGGGCTGTAGCGCCACCGATGATGATAATACCTCGTACATAAATTAAATAGACGACGCGTCCTCGTGTAATACAGTTCTGCGCGAGGCATGGAAGCGGGATGTGACGGCAGGCTTACCCGTGTTCCTGGTGCCCGGCTCGAACACGGCGTAGTGGTCCCCGTAGTTGCGGCCGGAGAGGAGCCCTGCACCCCCGACCAGCCCGCAGACCACGTTGGACACGATCGTGCCGTACAGGTTGGTCATTATCATCACATCGAACTGGTGGGGCCTGAGGAACGGAGGAAGTGATCGATTAGATGGTTTCAAACTCTCGCAGAGACACGGCTTTCGGTGACATAGCCAGGAACGACCCATTTCATTTATTTATTTAACAAGGCAATTTATTCCCACATACGCAAACCGTTCGGTTTGAGAAGATTACAAGTACTTGGACATATTCATACAGAATATTGTACAGTAAAACCGAAATTTTTTCATGACTCATTCGATCCGTCAAAAAACGAGCCGCGCGCCGCCGCGCGAATAAAGAATAAAATCGAGGTAAATTAAAAAATATGAAAATTATTGAATAAAAAAAGTGATACCATATAAATAAAATTTGTTGTACGCATTTTATGCAAATTCAAATTTTTATTTTTGTGTTTTTAAGGTTAAGGGTACTTAGGTATGTATATACAATATAGCTTGATTAGAATGACAGCTGTCAAAGTAATATCATTAGTGATGGGAAATTACTGATCACTGATCAAATCAATTTTATCAGTTTTTTCATGCAATCACGAAACTCTATTTCCGAAAATTTATATAAAAACGCAATAACAAGCCTATTATAGTGTGTTTAAGACAATGAGGAATTCCACCGTTTTTTAATTATTTTTTTCTATTCGCGTACTATTTAACTAAGCAAAAATATACATTTTTTTTTTGTGCGTTATTTACAAAGATATGATTTTTTAAAGTTACATTTATCAAATACCGCGCCAAATGACTGTAATCAGTGTGTCACTTTTCAGTAGTGACGTCATGAAGCGGTTGGCGTTCTTACTTTCACTGACCGCGGTAAGTTGTATTTCTCCAGCCAATAACAAAACTGACTGAATCTATGGAATATTGCTTTGATTACTTCATTTAGTTGATCGTAATTTGCTCATTTCTATGTTATGGTTGTTTTTACGAACGTTTCGATTAAGAAAAACCTAGAAAGTTGACATAATCTCTGGTTGAAATGTCAAATTATACAAATTATGCTCTTTTTTTCTATGGTCAAAACGTTCCTTACAAGGTGCGGGGGCTTTAAAGTGGAAACCGTAAATATTACATGTGGATATAAGGAGTGACGTCATTATTTACGATTTTAAAATGAATACATTTTTTATTTATTTTTGCATGCATTTTTGAGATATTTCCTCCTACTCCAAAATTTTTAAAAATTCACGTGTACGCGAAAACATTTTTAAAATTTAATTCCGGGTTGCGCTGGAATTCCTCATTATTCACCAAAAACTAAGACATTTATACTTTTTTCATGAACAACATCAAATGAATTATTTTTTTATTCAATCAATTTACATTGATCAATTTACCATTACATACATACATCCACATTACCATTAATGTAAAAAAAACGGTAATAAATAAATTGTAAAAGAACCAATAAAATAATTAAAGCAGGAAACTAAACCTTACAAAAAATATGACATATTCAACACAATGCAAAACAGGGTTTATGTATGAACAGAATACTACTGACAGATGTCTAACCTCTCTAAGGTGGAGGCCCAGTATAAGGTGAGCGTCTGTTGTCATTTTTGTATCGGAGTTCGAGGCCGTGTTAATTACGCAATTTGCGTGCAATACGAGGATCAAGCATAGTAGTACAAATGGGGCCTCACTTTGAGACCAGCTGCATGCAGCAGTTGTCGATGATCATGTCGTTGTGTGCGATTTCCGGATACTCCTTGGCGACGCGACGCGACGTCTCGAGAAACAGGCCGTCCGACAGCTTCATGATGTTGGCCTTGTGGATTGTGGTCACCTGGAATGAGAAGCAGGAATGAAGCTGTGATCGCGTTGCGTGGATGCATTTATCCGGGCTAAACGACAGCAGACATCGGAAAGGGCGATGCTGAAGCTGAAAGAAGAAATGCCACAGCTCGGTCTAACCCGAGCTCCCTTTATAAAATACACACACTGTATAAAATTCACCATTTTGCATAGGTTTAAAAATCCACATCCACAAAAACGCCTAGACTTGAGTATGTCCAAATGGCCACTTTACACACTGTGGTACATTCACCATTCTGCTCACGTAAACATCCACATTTCATCAATTCTTCCATCTGTTGACTTTTGTGAAGTAAAAGAGCTGAAACCTTTATCATGCGGGTGAGATTCATCCGGCTGAACCAGTTCACCTACTAGGCAACGCCTGTAAACAATTTTCCAATTTTTATACTTCTTATCATCATCATTCCCTTTCCGCACCTAATGGTGCACAGGGCACTGCATTGGTACACCAATTGCAGCGTATCTTGATCATTTTTGTTACATGAAGGTAAGATGTTCAGTCTTACGCTTCAGGTACCAGTCCAGGGACTATGAAGTATTTTAGTGTGAAAACACCCTATTAAATAAATATTTCATATTAACCCTGTCGAGAATCGAACCCGAGACCTCTTGCATGGTAGGCAAATGTGATGACCATTGCGTTTTGTAGCTGCAAGACTTTTTGTGATGTTAGCTAGCATATTATTTTTATTATATTTTGTAAATGGGGTCTAGAATTTCAACCGTCCATGCGCTCAGTAGCTGCGAGACTTGTTGTTATCTAAGTTCTATTTTTATAAATTTGCTTTTTATTTAGTTTTTTAAAATATCACTTAAACTCTAAACTTCGTTGTCAAATAAAATAAAAATTTTAAAATGATTTAAATAGATTTCTTACTGTCCATGCGCTCTGTAGCTGCAAGACGTGCTGTAATCTAGCTCCTATATATCATAATTGGAGACGGGGAACTAGAATCCCAACCGTCCATGCACTCTGTAGCTGCAAGACGCGCTGGGATATTTATTTATTGTACAGCGCCCTTGAGGCGATTTTTACGAAAATGGCGCTATATAAATTATCCAAACCACGAGGCCAACAAAAAAACACTACTTACCGCTAAAGCCATCTATTAACAAAAATGTATTTTTTAAATAAACAAACCTTCTTGCGGCCATTTTTTTTGGCGTATTCGAAAGCGTATCTCGCCACTCTTTCGCTGTTCTCCGCTGTCACCACCTTCATAGACTCGACGACTCCGTGCACGGACTCGTGTTCCAACATGGCGTACTCTCCTTCCGTATTCTGTCTGCAAAAATAATGACACAACGATCACTCGCAGTCAATTTTTTTCATAGGATTGTTATGGCGTTTTGTTTCGACCGAGTATAGGCAGAGTTTCATGTGACTCTAACAGTATTGCACATAAGGACGAGATCGTCGTCCTGCAGTACATTCACATCGTCCCTGCCATGGACAAATGAACAACAAAGGAACGTGGCCTATAAAGCAGGGGCGAATGCTCCCTATAATCGATTACACGCGGTCAACTAATATTGTTTACCTTATGATGACGATGTCCACGTCTTTCTGCCGGCTGGGGACCCCCTCGTAGGACTTGCAGTGCAGAATGTTGATGAACAGGTCCAGTTCATTCCTCAGGGCGACGTTCCGGGAGAGCACGCCCGCCAGCTGGCTGTTGGTCTCTATGTTACCCTTCAGGCCCACCCCGTTCCTCTTGATGGTGGTTATGGCATACTCCAAGTCCAGATTGTCTTCGGCGTCCGGGTCGATGTCCACGGTTTCGAAGTCCACCGGCGCCCCGGCGACCCTGAAACAAAATAAACAATATTTAAACATATATAATTAATAAAAAACTTTGTTTTTAGACATGGACCGTTTAAAACAATGTTTTTTATTAATTACTTATTTTAATTATGTCATTCCACAAAGTTAATGCCGATTCAATCAATTTTTAAGTTTGTAAGTGAAAATTCTTGATGGAAGTTCATTGTAATTTATTATATAAATAAAAAACGAGTGATACTTTGACCAGTCTTGAAGATGTCGCGAAAGCGATGAAACCGGTCACTGGATATTCCAAATTTGTGGATTAAAGTATCACTCGTGATTTTTTATTTTTTTTGTTTATTTTTCCTACTGTTACATATTATGCATGTATTAAATTACTTATTTTATACATTATATTTATTAAACATTAGAAGAGAAAAAGAGAAAAAATACATATTCTAAAAATAAACATAGCCTTAAATTTGGAAAAAATGCCCACAAAGACTTAAACGTCTGAGCGTGGGCCATTCCTTTTTTATTGTTTTTGGTGATTTTTTTGGTATACAAACACAAATATGACAATGCCATTAAAAATCATACAGAAATAACAGGAAAATGACATAAACAATGTAATTAAGACATCAAAGTTTAAAATATGCTGTTGTACGACTCTTTCACAATAGGTGTATATCTGTATTTTCCATGCTGATCCAAGTCCTCAAAGCCGCTTTAAACTTTATTTATATAATAGATTCAATCAATAATATAATGTTTGAATTTATTTCAACAGAGAGGGAAAACATTATTGAGAAGGGAATATGGGAGTCTAGGCATTTACAAGGCTTATGACCTGCCATTGGCTGGTTTAAGTGGCCACTTTACACACTGTGTAACATTCACCATTCTGCCCATGTTTAAACATCCACGTTTCCTCAACTCTTTCATCTGTTTACTTTTGTGAAGTAAAGGTTCCCTTCTCAATAATGTTTTCTATTACTGAAACTATTACTCAATGGGAAAAAGGAACAAAGAGGAAAAGGGAAAGGAGGAGAGATTAAGGAAGAGAAAGGAGATGTCTCTTCAGACGTGATTTAAACAGAGATAATGTAGTAACATCTTTGATGGTGGATGGGAGATGATTCCACAGTGGAGCCGCATGGACACTATATGAGTTAGAGAAGAAAGAGGAATTGTGAATGGGTATTAAGAGAGTGCCCTGAGAATTAGAACAAAGAGGTAAACCATGAACTGATAAGCGTTGAAATTTGTGTATATATATATTTATATATATGCATTCATGTATATGTGTGTGTGTATGTATGCATATGCATGTGGATGTATGTGTGTATATTTTTAAAAGTAAATTCATTAAATATTTTTCTATATACCCGTATACCTATGTTGGAACATTTCCTTATTTTTACTTATTATTGTATATTTTAGTTTTTCTTATGTTATCTTTAATTTTAATTAAATGTACACACTTATGTTTCACTGCTGCACTTAAATGTATTTCTAATTAATGTTAAAGCCCGTAGGGCGTGTAAATTAATAAATAATTAATAATATGCTAAATGAATGATTGTGTAATAATGAAATTTAGGACTCATGGGTTTTAAAGTACAATTGTATTATTAGTCGGGGAAGGTGCCTACACTCTATTTCATTGCACTTGTTTCGACTGAATATATTTATCTTTACGTCGTATTTTAAATTTAAATATCCTTGGAAGAGTCCGTGGGTAAAATACGTAACCACTACACTGACCTGAAGATTTCTTTAACGTAGCCCATCAGCTCCGGGCCGATGCCGCCTCCCGGGAGCATGGTCACGGCGTGCCGGCCCCCGTACTCCGCCTTCGGGAGCACCTCCTGCTTCCGGATCACCGGGCATTTGTGCTGCTGGTCGAAATCCGACAGTTTACTGGCGGGGGCGGCTGTGGAGTACGCGCTCGTCAACGCTCTCAGTTCGGGCACAATTTTGGACTTCAAAATGCTGGGAATCCTTAGCGCCATCGCGACCGCTCGAAATATCGACAGACAATAAAGATGATTTAGATGTTCGACGGAAACCACGACCGATTGAATAAGGTCTAAAATTGAACAAGTGGAAAATTCAGAAAATTGGCAGACATCTGATCCTGTGTTGCCAGCACTGAAAGAAATAACTCGCTAAAAATATACTCCCTTCTCTTTATAAATTAAAAATTATACATTAATAATTAAAATAGTCTGCCTCGTGGTGTGATGGTCAGCTTGTTTGCCTACCAAACGAGAGGTCTCGGGTTCGATTCCTGACATGGTTGATATGAAATATTTATTTAAAAGGGTGTTTTCACACTAAAATATTTCATAATCCCTGGACAGGTATTTTATTATCTTACCTTCATGTAACAAAAATGATCAAGATACGCTGCGATTGATGTACCAATGCAGTGCCCTATGTACAATCAGGTGTGGAAAAGGAATGATGATGATGCATTAAAATAAACCTGACGTAGAATTATTTAATGAACAGCTAACACATATACTATACCGATTGTAATAATTTAACTAATTACTTTTTTATCCTTTGTTTTTCAGAAATCATTATTGACAGCAATCAAACTCATGAGGGATGGAATAATAAAAATGAAAATATAATTATATCAACTCATTATTTGATCCTAAATACTTTGTTAATGATCCTTAAAACAAAAGTAATTTAATTAATTTAACGCTCATATAATTTTGAATTCTCTATCCTTACCTACCTTTGTTTTGTATAAGTACACCGAGTTTCGTAATAAATATACCAGTCTCAAAGATGCCGCGAAAGCGATGAAACCGGTCACTGGATATTCCAAATTTGTTGATTAAAGTATCACTCGTCTTTTATTTCTATCATAAATTACAATGAACCATCCTTAGAGTATTATATACTCTAAGGAACCATCTTAAAAAAAAAACACTTATAAACTTAAATGTTTTATTTATTCCCTTCAGCTAAACTTTAAAACAAGAATCATAAAATAATATCATATCAATAAAATCGCAAGACCTTTAAAACATGTAATGGTGCATAAGACACCGTGTTTGTCCACTAATCGATTAGACCGAGACAATTTGAGACTTAATAATTAAGACCGATGCACCAACTTTGAGACAGAGTCTCAATTTACCTACCAAAAAAAAAACGATATCATTTCTGCGAATTTTTATTTTCACTCTACCAACCTACGCTGAAAGCGTCAAACATGGCGTCGACTTGTTTATAAGAAAGTGCCTCACGAGATCGTATAATTAAATCGATCTAGATCAATAAAGTTTTTTTTACTCATAATAGAGTTTTGAAGCATTTGTAATTCAGAAATATATTTGAATAAAAAATCAATGTTGATTTCACAATAAACACTACTTACTTTGTCTAAATTTCCTCTTGACAACTGTAACCGACCCGTCACAGGGGGGTGGCGACTTCGTCTCCCTGATTCCACTCAATCGGCCCACCCGGCGTAAACGGGAGGCCTGAGAGCCCGGCGCACCGATATAAAAACTGACAGCTAAGTCAACCTCAGTAGCCCTGAAAAAGGATTTCCAACGGGTCCTGTTGGTGAAAAGAGGCGAGCGCAGTCAGGTCAGTCACGGCGGAAGCCAGCAGCGAAGCACGAAGTCCAGCGGGAAGCGGAAGGCGCGGAGGCGGAGAGTAATACACAATACAACTGCCTTGAGCGAACTGAACGTTTTTTTAAAAACAGACCCATTATAAAGCGCCCGCGGCGCACTATCCGGCACGCGAGCGCGCGGCCGCCGCCGTGTACGCGAGCCGCTGCCGGGGAGTGGGGGTACGGGTGACCATTCGCCCGACCTCCCCCACTCTCACTCGACACGCGGCGCGCAACATACAATAATGAATACACATACTTACTAATAAACATCTACAAAAAGTATAAAGTAAACATAAAATTATCCAATAAAATCCTACTCTTTATTTTCTTCGGTATGGCCAAGGCCGAACCCGAAAGTGGATTAAATCGCCGATATCATGTATTCAGCCCTTAGATTTCACATATACCGAGGGCCTATACTATTAAATATAAGTTGAAACATACAATTAACAATGACACAAATTAAATGCGGCTTCCATCGTTTTCAGCGCGTCCGGAACAACAGCAATTATACGTTCACAAGTAAAAACTTTGGAAGGATACTGCCAGTGCTGCCTGAGTAGCAATGATACCACATGTCATATTATGTGCCGCGGAAGTTTCGTCTCAAATTACATTTAAATCTTGTATCGGACATTGCCGCTCGTATGTCAAAAAAGGCGGAATGCGGCGGCAAGTGCCGATCATTTAAAAACATCATCAAACCTAGCGACCCTTGTTGGGGCTCTTAGACGGAGGTGGTTTCTGCACTAGAAAAAATGTTCAACTAAGTGCCGAGAAATCATTAGACCCCGATGGCAGCTGAAGCTTTGCGAATCGTCGCTAGGGCTACACGGGCGTTTCACATGGCTTGTTTGCATAAAAAAAAAAAAACTTACTCAGGTGTTCCCCAGGGATCCAACCTGGATCCATTACTGTTCTCTATTTGTATCAATGATATTAAAAAAGTTGTAGTCAAATCGCGTTTTTTATTATTCGCAGATGACTTGAAGCTATTTTTGAGGGTTAAAACTTTGGATGATTTTCGTACTTTCCAGGCGGATATAATAAACGTATCTGAATGGGGAAGACGAAATAAATTATTGTTCAATATTTCAAAATGCTCAGTTATGTCTTTCACCAGGGCCAACAAAACGCTTTTCTTACGCTATAGAATGAATGACCAGAATCTTATGCGGACTTCAAAGATTGAAGATCTAGGCATCACTTTTGTGAGTTCCCTGACATTACATGATCAGATCGAAACAGTTTGTAGTAGTTCGTTGAAGATGTTAGGATTCGTCCTGCGTACTGCCAGGGGTTTTGGCAATACAGGAGTACTGAGAATTCTTTATAACTCGTTGGTGCGAAGTAGACTCGAGAGTGGCTCGATGATTTGGGGACCGTGTGAGTTGAAGTACTCTCTTATGGTGGAGAGGATTCAGAAGAAATTTCTTCGGTTTCTCAACATGAGGGAGTGCGGATATTATCCATGGCTTTATCCCACTGAGTTCTTCCAGGGTATGTTTGGTTACAGCAGTTTGAAGACTAGAAGAAATGTGTATTTAACAACGCACTTCTTTCGATTGTTGCGTGGTATTATTGACAACCCTGAAATTATTATTATAATTATTAGCTTTTATGTTCCTGAATGCGGACCTTAGGCAGCGTCAGCATAGACTGTTTCACATTCCAATGTACAGGACCAACCTGCCAATGGTTATGCCTGTTGGAAGGGCTATCTCTATGTTGAACAATATTACATTGGACATTGACATTTTTCACGTCTCTGAGGGAGTTTTTCGTTACAAGATTCTCTTACTTTTTTAACATATTATTCTTTGGATATTATGTATACTAATGTGTTTTTTTTATATAAAACTAATTTTACCTAATTATTTTTATTATTTCTATATGTATAAATAAAGATATTCTATTTTGTAATGTACATATTTATGAATAAATAAATTGAATTGAATTGAAAAAAAAAATCAGAACGGCCGGCACCAGTGTTTTTACGAACTTTTCTTTATGTCAGTTTTTTCGTCCTTATTTCGGCTAGTAGTCTCGATTTTGTAATCCAATAAGCTGCCTCTTTAATAAAGATGGTTAATTATGTCACTTGCGGGCCTCCGCAAGTGACATAATTAGTGACATAAGTCTGCCTAGACGTTAGAATATCGAGACTCTAGCCATAAATATGTATGGGATTATGAAGTACTAGGCCTCACTAAATCCCACTAAAACGTGTGTTACATTTTTAATCAGTATGTAGGATTTTTTCCCGTGTTATTTATGTATTAATTGGGACACGAAAATGACGCTTACATACTTCATTTTTATGCGAAATGTATACCGAGGGTAATATTTGACTTCAAAGAACTGATGTAAAAATAAAATATAAAAATTTCCAGCTAATGAGAGAGCGTTCTACGAGTTAATCCGGGGCAGCCCGACCCTCTCTTGCTCTTTCCTGTGGCTTATGTATGCTGTCCCACACCCCGTCCGACAGCGACACGGTGCAAATAATTTAATAGAACTTGTGTATTTTTTTGTGAATAAAGTGTGTATAAATCAAGACTAAGCTTGTTTTATTGGAATTACGCACTCTCCGCCAGCCCTTCTTGGATGATATCACCACTGACCTAGCCAGAGAAGTCTATCTCATCCGAGATAGCCTGACTACAGCAGCTACAGAGCCTCCCCTATCTACAGTTCAACCATACACACAGCGAGGTGTCGTGTAAAAGTATCATGTTGTATGCTTTTACTGATGTGTTCATTCACTCAGATACTGAAATATCAATAAACGTTGATTTCAAGCTATTTTTTCGCTGAAATGTTTTCCCGTTTTATTCATTTGAGCACTTTATATACATATACACTTTGCATACATATTCAGGCAAATTAAGGAAATTAATGTTAAGACAAATTCTTCCTACTAACCCAAACCGTTCAATTAAGCATATTGTAGGTATATTTGAATTTTAAAACAAATTATTGACAATTATTTTTTTTGAAAACCGAAATAGAATAAATATATATACTTCAATGCGGGAGAAGAAGAGATTTTACGGTTGAAATTTTCAAGTTCGGTCATATCACTCGACTACATTGGAAAATTTTCACTGCCTACGCGGACTTTATTATGTATAAGGTAAAATACTAACCTTATTGATTTATGTATACGGTATTGCACAACGCTGCTTCAGAATGTCTTGTGGAACTATATGAATTATCGATAAACGCAACTAGCGCATTTAATTCAGTGAACGCACATTTAAGGGTATTGTTTGCGGTCGCTGGTCTTACTCGTATAATACAAAAAATTCTTCAAGAAAATAGGCCTAATTGTGAGAAAAACTTAAAATCCACCGGTTTTCTGAATCATTTGTATAAAATTAGCATACCTGCTATCACGGCACAAAATATTTTTACTTAATCTTTTGTTCGAATATTATGAAATATTTTATATACTTCTCAACGGTTCATTTATTATTAAGCTAATAAATATACGTTTTAAAGGAATAAATATTATTGCTTTGTTTTATGAACCACTTTTATTTCATTGTCACAACCGACTAGTTTCCGACGAGACTTTGTGTATTTTTATTTATTTTTATTTGGGGACAAAACAACGGTTTTTACATATATTACATACAGAAAATAAAAATACATATAAACAAAAATTGTGAAAACAGTCAATATACATTTTCCACAGTGATGTAAGTTATTGATTAGGTACATTATTGACATCAAAATGAAAGCATTTTAACAATTGAGAAATGTTAGGCACTTAGAAGTTTCAAATAAAATAAATATATATATATATGTATATACAGTAATAAAAATAAAGTAAATTGAAATAAAATTAATTTAAATTTAAAGAATAAGAAAAGAAAACAGTTTTATAAAAATAATGTAAAAGGTACAAAATATAATAATGAACATACATACATGGTTACTGACATCGTATAACTAAACAAGTGTACTGTCTATAAGGAATCTTCTATATTTCATATAGAAGAGATGAAAAATGTCTGCGTGACCGGAGAGAACAGTATTATAATAATGACATGCTCAAAAGAAAAAGTAGTTTTTCTTCGAGTTAGTCCAGGTGCTAGCAAATTAAATGTAGTATGGAGTCTTTTTCTGTTGGGCACAAGATATGATAAAGAATTTGTAAGTAAAGGGCAGTCTACGTTGTTTACTAGTTGAAACAAGAATAGTTGATCTGCGATCACTTTTCTATACTCCTAGAGTTTGAATTGAATTTGGTGTACGAAAAAAATAGTATTTTATTAAATTCATATTTTTTTTCTTGATCCTTTTTAGGTTGTTTATATATATTTTACAATGAGGATTCCATATAATTGAAGCATATTCTAACTGACTTCTCACAATTGTGTTATATAGCATGGTAAATGTTTTGATGTTTAGTTATTATGTAGCCCTAAAGGGGCAACGTGAGTTGCCGAAACTAGTCTTCTTCGTTTTTTTCCTGGCCTTTTCACTTCTCAATTCGGGTGTTCTGGCCAGTGTCGAGTATTTTTGTTTTTTACATATATACACATGTTTTAGTAATATAATATGTACAAGTTAGTATGTTAGTATTAAATATAATATGTACATATAATAATAAAACATATTTACAACTTTACACCATTTACAACTAGATATTTACATAAGATTTTATATACACGTTTATTGGGAGGGGACAGGAGAGTTAGAATATGAATAGGGAATGGGATATTAATATCAGAGAGGTCGGATAGGAAATTAGGATAACAATCATTTATGGGGCATCCAAGAAAAATATGGTTTAAATCTTCCTCATCTAGCTGACATTCGCAAATGGCAGAGTCCCGGACATGGATTCTGAACAGGTGAGAACCATTGCAGCAGTGCCCAATGCGCATTCTGCATATGGAGGATGTTTCAAACTTGTTCAGAATCACTTTGGAAAACCAAGGCTTTTCTGATACATTTGGTTTCAGTTTGAAAAGATGTTTACCCTTGGCTTGGGAGGAGGCTACCCAATATTCTTGCCATGTGCGAAGTTGCTTCTCCTTCGTCATAACAAGGAGATCACGCCGAAACTAGTCTGTTGTGACAGTAAAAAAAAAGTGGTTCATAAAACAAAGTAATTTTAATTATCCCTTTAAAATATAATTCCCCTTTATAATATGAAATACAAAACTAGTGCTACGAACATCCAAAATAATAAGTATAATATACTCTGTGGGATAATAATGGCTAAGACATTTGGCTCACGCGGAAGGTTCCGGGTTTGATTCTCAATCTTCATCAAGAATTTCTTCACACAAAAAAAATAATGTGAACATTCTCAAATATTGAATACTCAATTATTCTCATTATTATAATTATTGGCCTTCTGACTCGCTGCGGTACTAAAAAGAGTTATACGCGAAAGAATAATAATCTGGCGAGCTAAAGGCGTAAAAATAATAATCTCGCTATTTTGTAAAGCTTTTTTTAACGCTTAGTACAGTAGCGCTACAGAAAAAATGAACCACAATGAACTATTGAATTTTTTTTTTTTGTTTGCTGGTTCGGGTAAGATCGTAGATCCTCGGTAATTTCCGTCGATCACGGCCGCCATTCCTCTCGTAAGCGTCCATTTTGCATCGCCATGTTGGATTTGTCGGACATCTTGGGACGCCATATTTAGTCGGACATATTTTATAAACATTTTCGCGTAAATTTCAAATATTCGGGTGCGATAATATTGAGATTTTGTTCGTGGCCGCCCCGACCGGGGCACGGCGAAGCGATTGGACTGCAAAGTGTCGAAACGGGCGAGTAAAGGCGGCCCAACAGTGTGGGTATCGGAGGCTTTTGTCGAGAGATAAATCAAGTTTAATAATTCTGAGCCGGTGTCTGAGACAAATGTCCATTTGACATTTCATTGTTGTTGTTCGTAGAAGTGAATTTTCGCGATTGCCGCTACGTTTGCGGTAGCCCCCTAGAAACCCAGGCCCTTAATTCGATTTATGATAATTGATTGCGTAGTATAAATTTATATTTATCTTGTAATCACCGTGAGCGAAGTCGTTCGCCCGCCGGTGCTCAACGTTCCACGGCCGTCGATTTGACGTACAGGTGAGTCGATTTCAATATAACGCACTTCAAAAGTTGTGTATCATTTGATAGCAATGTTATTGTTTATTTTAATTATATTTTGAATAAATTCTTGTATTATTTACTGGGATTTGACACTCAATCGGGGATTTGTGATGTCACGTATATATCGATAACTATGAAAGAACCGAAGGGTTTAAGAATGGGAACAAAAATGTGTGGTTTGACTGTCAATTGTCTTTTGTATGCTGATGATGCCGCGCTTCTTGCTAACAACAACGAGGACCCGCAATTCCTGGTAACAAAAGTCTACGATGTATGCAATGGAAGCAATTTGCTGATAAAAGTCGATGAATCGAATGTGATGGTTTTTGAAAGAATTTAAAGTATGACTAAATGTGAAATCACTGTGAATGGGGTTATACTAAAACAGGCATATGAATTTGTGTATCTGGGAAGTATGTTTACTAGGGACGAAAGGAGGGTGAGTGCTGGGAACAGAGTAAACCGTGCACTTATATCAACCTTGACAAATAAATGTTTGTTGCATGAGGCAAAATTCGTAGTTCACAATGGAGTCCGGGTGCTGACCCTGATGTGAGGGAGCGGAGTATGGAATTGGAAAAACAGGGATGAAAGTAGGCTGAATGCTGTCGAAATGCGATCTTTCAGGCGAATGTGTGGTAAAACTATGTATGATGTGTACACAAATTTCGAGATCCCTGTCCCAAGAGTTCTGCATCGGTTTGGACATGTAGAGCGAACGGACGGCGAAATAATGGCTGAAAAGATTTACAACGCGAATGTTGATGGATGCAGAAATAGAGGAAGACCGAGAAAGACATGGCACGGTCAAATCCAACGAATGTTTGAAGATGCCACATTTTTGCGTACATTTATAAACAAGCTGCGTGTGCATGTGCATTAATACAAATACTTTAACATATTACCACAGAAATGAAGAACATTTTAGATAAGGTAATATAGAAGTCCGGACATCTACAGGGCTTATAACCTGTCATCGGCTTGTTTAAGTGGCCACTTTACACAATGTGTAACATTCACCATTCTGCCCATATTTTTTTTATTTTTTTATTAAGTTTTATTCATTTTAACAAATAAGTAACATACAACATTGTATTTTTGTTCCCGCAAAGCCGAAGCTTGTCTGCGGGTTACATTACATTTTTTTTTTTAAATTTATAAGTAAGTACATAGTTTAATAATAATTAAAAAATAAAATATATTTATACACTTAAGTTTCACTTGCTGTTTAATAATTTTTTGACTATTTTTTTTAATGAAATTAGGTTTTTTTCAGCTGGTATTAAATTGTACAGTTTTGGTACTAAACTCCCATTGTTCTGTCACCATAGTAGTTTTTCTGTCATGGTACCATCAGCTGAACATCTATATTCCTTCAATTCTTTCGTCTGTTGATGTTTGTGAAGTTAAAGAGCTGGAACCTTCATTTATGCGGGTGAGATTCGTGTAATTGAATTATTTCATCTACGTACTAGGCAACGGCCGAAAATTTTATTTTTTCAATTTCTGTACTCAAAATATTGTTGATAAATCCACCTGGTCCATGAAGAAGTATAGAAATTGATAACATACAATTTTCAGGCTTTGCCTAGTATGTGGGTGAAATAATTCAATGAGATGAATCTCACCCGCATAAATAAAGGTTTCAGCTCTTTAACGTATGCTTTGTAAAATTTATCTAAATATAATGTTAATTTGATGATCATATTTGCACTCAAACGGTATTTCATTTTAAAATCACTAAAAAGACAATACGTTTTCTAAATTGTTTAAATTTGAGATAAATGCAATCAATTTTACTACTGAAAAATGTGACTACAGATTGCAGGCTTATACCATGTCGGACACAGGTATAAACGTGGAATAAGTTTCTATGGTCCAATTTTATACCAGGTTTATAAGAAAGGCCCATAGGAAACATTATTAAACAAGTATTCAAAAGATAAAGATATTGTTACTACTACTACTACTACCATCACGCCATTTCCCCATAGGGGTAGGCAGAGAGAATGGACCGCCACACACGTCTATCCTGGCATACAATCCTAGCCTCTTCCACATTCATACATCTTGTCATACATGCCCTTCGGTTCTGTCTGCTTTTGACATGACCAGACTTAAGATTTTGGTTTATCTGATCATGCCACGTCTTCCTTGGTCGTCCTCGTGTAACGTTGCCGTTCATTTTTGCCATATATACTTGTTTTACCATTCTCTCGTCGTCCATTCGTTCTACGTGACCAAACCATCTCAGAGACCCTTTCTTAATCTTATCAATTATGCTTGTCTCAGATTAACACTCTCGCCTGATTTCATCATTCGTAACCCTGTCATACATTGATTTCCCACACATTCGTCTAAGAGATCGCATTTCAACCGCGTTCACTCGGCTTTCATCCTTCCTCTGCCAGTTCCATGTTTCACTTCCATACATAAGTTTTGGGACTAAAACTCCGTTGTGTGCACTTTTATGTTCATAAAAATATTGTAATTTTGTTAATTAACTATTATTATTGCCGTTTTCAGGTTCGGCCTCATGATGGCGGGTCACGCAGCCGATATAATGTGTGAAGTAGAAATATCTACCGGAATGGTAGAGATGGGAGACGATGAAGTCGGAATAGAGGTAATTAATTCCACTGTCCGTTAAGTAAATAGTTAACATTAAAATATTTCAAAAGGCCACGTGAAAATGGATAATGGAGACGGGTAGAGGTCAAATGAAATGCAAAAGCAATCAATACTACTTCCACTATCTATTAAAACAATTAGTAATGAGAAAATATTTAAAAAGGCTATAAAAAAATGTATAGTGGAGCTGAGCTGGGTATAAGTAAAATGGATTGTCTCATTCGCCCTAACCAATATTGAATCAACTGCTCCACAGTGTATAGCTTATGTTAGGTTTTTGTTCTTTTATTGTACGTTATGTAATATAAATAATATAGATGTACATAAATTAATTATAAACATAAATACGTAGTGTTTAAAACTGTCAGAATATTTTGTTAATTATCTCTGTTTATTAAGTTAGTCTTCTTTTTTATTCTCGAATATAAAAACATTGCAAAAAAGTATATTTTTAAGTGTCCTCAGCACGGGTAAGGTCACATTTTTTTTATTATTAATTATAGTTTGTAAGAGAGAAATATAAATAAATAAATAAAACGTAGTACTACACCTTTAAGAGTAGTTTAGTCGCCTTCTGTTTGATGGGCGTATACATTTACTGGACTATTCTTAATTGTATGGTTTTATGTTAACGATTGTTTGCGCATTTACAGTACGAAGAGATCGAGACCTCGCAGTACGAAGAGTACATCACGGAAGACCAGTACGAAGAAGTGGAGGAACAGGTCATCGGGATGCAGCAGCTGGAGGAGGAAGGGAGCGAGGTGGGGATGGACCCGCTGTGCACCGTGTACTCCTCGCCCGACCTTCACAACATCAGGTAGAGACTGACGCATTCCAAGAGGGGCAAACGTCGATGCCGAGAGTTGACGTTTGCTCGAACTTGGTTATTACGAGGAAGACAGGACTGACTGAATTTACTCGTCATACCAGAGAAATGTTTTTTTAATCCAATCGCCATTGTGTATTGTCACTAAGTAGACAAATGAATATACAATATTTGAGTTTGTCCAAATGTTTGTAGACAAAAGACTAAATTTTACCCCCTCGGGAGTTAAGATTAACAAATTACAACAGGGATGTAGAATACCTTCAAGAAGGGAATATGGAAGTCTAAGCAGCTACATGGCTTATGACCTGTAATTGGCTGGTTTTTTTATACTTTTACATTGTTTGTATTCTTTTTTTATACAGAATAATGTTCCCTCACGGGGGTGGGGTGTCCCGTGCCGAGGGAAACATTTAACAAAATGTGAAACATGCCTAAGATTAGCCATTTAACAAAGTTAACATAATAATAACAATGAAAAAAACGTAATCGACAGGCGCCGTGGCGCAGTTGGTTAGACGGCTAACTGTGAAACTGGCGTCGCGGGTTCGATTCCCGCCAGTTGCAATCCAAGAAAGATTTTTTTCTCAATTGGTCTGGGTGATTTGGTGTGTTTTTCACGGCTTCCTTCCATATCCTTACTTTCCTACCTGCTGACAAGCTTCTGGAATAGAGGCTTGGCAGGTGTCCTTTAAAAAAAAAAACATATTTTTATTTTGTTAATCTTTGTTTTTAATTTTTGTATAAAATTGTAGGATTCAATGTGTCCATGTATTTATAATTTTCTCAAACTGAACGGTTTGGGTAGGTAGGAATAAATTGCTTTAAGGCAATATGCTTGCCCTTCAATGTATATATATATTGTATATGTATATTAAGTGTGTTGAGTTTTTTCTTTGATATAGTTCTTAATTTAAAATCGTATTGATTTTTGTGAGTGCCACAGCAGAGTCTTGTGGCTTTGGTGGGTACTCCTTGTAAAAAATATAAAGATATCACGAGGACTATAACGCTCTCTATTTTGCTTTTTCTCGAAGTCTTCAGTCGTCACAGAGCGTACGTTGCTTCTTAAAATAAATATTTTATACAGTCCACTATTTATACAGATCTTTTATTTAGTAGAAATCGACCGCCATTATTATATTGAATTGGCTGCAACACCAGCACAAATTTTTTCTAAGTGTTTAATAAAATAAAATAATTGTAAATGCGGAAGTAAGTTACGAAATACACCACAAAACTCGGACCAGTCTCTAAAATTATCTCTAAATTATGTTGCGTGCGCAGGACTTCCTACCACCAGAAGGTGATGCAGGGCATGGGCGTGGTGGAGAGCCAGCAGCTGCAGCCGCTGCCCGAGCGGGCGAGCGCCGCGCCCGCCCGGCGCTGGGAGCAGAAGCAGGTGCAGATCAAGACCATGGAGGGCGAGTTCAGCGTCACCATGTGGGCCACCGGAGAGGACGACGGTAATTATCAGACCCTCATCGTCATTCACATAGGGCACTGCATCGGTACACACACACACCAATCTCGGCGTATCTTGATAATTTTTGTTACTCGGAGGTGTAGGGTCCATAATCGATGACACACACGTGTTAAATTAGTTAACCCGAAGTAGGCTAATGACCGACAATGCAATGTCATCATTTTCTATGGATTCCAATACGTTAGTATTGTGCAACTCTTAAAATATTGCGCGTTAAACCGGGAGCATTGTTCTGCAGTACATTCACATCGTC
The DNA here is from genome assembly GCF_059751315.1 of Micrasema longulum. Lineage (NCBI taxonomy): Eukaryota > Metazoa > Arthropoda > Insecta > Trichoptera > Brachycentridae > Micrasema > Micrasema longulum. The sequence goes on from NW_028278315.1 coordinate 94,285, forward strand.
CCCGCCATGAAGAAATGAACTACAAAGGAACGTCGTCTACAAAGAGACCACAGGACACATCCGACGTCAGTCAGCCCGTTCAGTTAGCCGTGCCAACACGTTCGTCCAGTTCACTCAGCTCCGGCATGTAGTTCAAGTGCAGCCTCTTCAACCCATCGTCGACGTAACACTCGCCCGACATAATTAATTATTTATTCGCCGTGTATTAAATAAACATCAAACAGCAACCTCGTGTCTTTTCTGTCAAACTCTAACTGGGGTAGGAGCTCCAACCGACACCCAACAACCTAATCCTACAAAGGTAAGATGATCAGTCTTACGCTTCAGGTACAAGTCCGGGGACTATGAAATATCCTGGTGCGAAAACTCCCTTTTTAATAAAATAGTTCGTATCAACTATGTCGGGATCAAACCTGAGACCTCTCGCATAGTGGGCAAACGCGCTGACCACTACAAATTTTAAAATAAAAAGAACAAAAAAAATAATAAGTGCATTACAAATTTAAATTCAAGACGTACATATTATAAAAATAAAAAAATACATAAAAGAGACTCTTGTCAATGTAGTAGAAGAATCCTGCTCCGGAAAACCCCTTCGGATACATGGAACAGATCGATGTTGTTCAGCATAGCGATAGTCCTTCCAACGGCAGGGTGCTCCTGTTTATCAGAATATGAAACAATCTACACTGACGCTGTCTTAGGTAGGTAATTATCAGGAACATACAAACCAATGCTCCTCATAATCTCAGGATTACCAATCATACCGCGCAACAATGTATAAAAATGTGTTGTAAATTACACATTCTTTCTAATTACTAAACTGTTGTAGCCGAGCATACCCTGGAGAACCTCGGCTGAGTACAGCCGAGGATAATACCTGCACTCTCATGTAGAGATACCTCCTTTTGGATTTTTTCTATCATAAGAGAGTACTTCAGTTCATGTGGCCCCCAAATCATCGAGCCACCCTCGAGTCCACTTCGCACCGAGGAGCTGTAAAGAGTTCTCAGTATGTGGGTATTTTTGAAAAATCCCCATCAGAACGCAGTAAGAACTTAGGATTTGTACAGTGGTGCTTCACAGTCTATAATTTTAATGTGATTTCTTTATAACTGGGTACCAGGATGATCTTAAACGCATCCCATCATCTGTTTATATTGTCGGAATGTTTGTAAATCTCGACCAGCTTAAGATTATTGGCGTGTAATAATGGTGTTATATTTATCACTAGATGAAGGATCCAACCCTGAACCGGATCCTGACTATACGGAGTACATGACGGGGAAGAAAATTGCTGTGGACGGAATTCCAGGTGATAATTCTTATTTTTTCTTTAATAGAAAATATTATTTAAGATCCAATTCCTCTGTACGTTCTCGTGCTAATATTCCTCAAATTAACTTCTTTAAAACAATTTTTATTACTCTGCAGTAATAAAAATATTTATTTATTTAAATCTTAAAGTAGGGCACACATTTTTTTTTTTTTTTTTAAAAAAAGAAATATTTGCGTTCTTATGATTTACCCAAATATTTAATTTTGAGGGCCATTTTCAACGAGTTGTAACTAACTCACTATTAGAAAATGGAATCAAGTTGTGGTAAAGTGGGATTCGAACCACGGAACTTTGGTCCGTGAGTCCGAGACACTAGCCGCAGGACCACAACCCGATCATACATATTGTTATGTGTGTTCTAATAATAACATAGCAAATATATTTCATTTATAAATTGTTTATCACATATGTCTTGACCATTATTTTAAATTTTGATATGTTTTTTTCTTCATAAATATTTTTTTCCATTTCGTAATACTTTTTGATTGCTTTAAATAAAATTGAATTTTGTGACTTTGCCTTTTTCCTAAATGGAAGTCTAATTTTGTTCTTTTCTCTAGTATTGTGATCGTGTTCATGCTGGTTCCGATCAATTTTTTTCCAAAATTCTGTTTTTTTATTAGAGTTAATAATTTTATGAACAAATATCATTGTATTGTAAAATATTCTTTGTTTATATGTTAATAATTTCATTTCATTTACCATCGACTTTACCCTCGTGTATCTGTTTTTTTTCAAAATGATTCTAAAGGCTTTATTTTGTAATACAGTTAGTTTATCTATGTTTTCTTTGTTTGATAAAAATAAAATGCTACTACAGTAGTTAACGTGCGGTTCAATAATTGCTTTGTAAATAGTTTTGCAAGAGTCCTTATCAATAAATCTTCTGATCCTTCCCAAAATTGATATTTTTTTTGCAATCTTATTTATTACCATCTTAGCGTTTTGGTGAAATGTAAGTTTTGAATCCAACATTACACCTAAATATTTAATTTCAGTGACTTCATTAAGTTTTTCATAGGTTAACAAATAAAAGTATCTTATGAATCCAAACCCCTCTATAGTAAAAATTGGAAAACAAATGTTTTAATCAAAGTTTTGCATAGAAAAAATAATTATTGAAATTTGTCTCAGTGATTTTCTTTTCTTTTCGAAAACATTTTCACACTCCGGCTATACTTTGAGGCCTATCTGTTGAAATTTAAATAATTTTATCGAGTTAAATATGATGTTTATCGGTGTATTTAATGGCAGCGTTTGCAATACCCTGATTATCCAAAAGACAGTAATCCTACAAGTTCTTCGTCAAACGAAAAGTGTACATTGACGTCGCTGTGTAAGCCGTACTCGAGTGGCGAAAGAGCCATGGTTTGCCGACCACTAAACTATTAGTATATTTATTAGTTATTTAAAATTAATACTGACTGGCAATATGCAATGGCGATTGGATTTTAAAAAAACCTTTCTTTGGTATAAAGAATAATGCTTACAACGAGCAAATTCAGTCAGTCCCGACTTCCTTGTAATAACCAAGTTTGCCTGTATTTTATAACATTATTTGGCTAAATTTAAGGGAAGCGATGGTTCCGTACGTTCTATGACCGGACCGCGCATGGTAACAATATACTCAATAGTCCAAATTTTACAAGGCGTAATTAGCCGGTCGAAAAATGATAATATTTTAGTCACAATATAAAACTTTTATGTAAATCCACATTTTCCAGTTTTGCTCCGTTCCGTCGCTCCCTCGGACAATATAAGGGGGTTCTACTGTAAATAGATTTCATAATAGTTTTATTGTTTTCAGGTTTAGATTTATCAGATCCAAAGCAGTTGGCGGAGTTCGCCAGACCGGGACACCGGGTTCGGGTAAAGAAACAACCTCAAGACAGTCTGGACAGGACCATAGGTCAGTTGCTTCAACGCACTCCTCATTTAACTCTTCTTCTTTTCTGTTCAGCTCGGTTACGTTACTTTGTCGCTTGTGATTCTGTAGGGTAATGAAATATTAAGAAGAAAATACAAATCTTTATCGCAGGAGGCTAAACTAGCAGTTCACAATGGGGTTCTAGTGCCAACTCTAATGTATGGAAGCGAAGTATGGAATTGGAAAAATGATGATGAAAGCAGGTTAAATGCTGTCAAGATGCTATCCCTCAGGCGAATGTGTGGTAAAACGATGTATGATAGGTGCACAAATGTCGAAATCCGTGAACTGTGGAAGCCTGAGACATGCATTATTGGCAGAATCAAGAAAGGGGTGAACGGTGCACTAAAATCTACTTTGGCAAACAAATGTTTATCGCAGGAGGCTAAACTAGCAGTTCACAACGGAGTTCTAGTTCCAACTCTAATGTATGGGAGTGAAGTATGGAATTGGAAAAATAATGATGAAAGTAGGTTGAATGCTGTCGAAATGCGATCCCTCAGGCGAATGTGTGGTAAAACGATGTATGATAGGTGCACAAATGTCGAAATCCGTGAACCGTGTAAGCCTGAGACATGCATTATTGACAGAATCAAGAAAGGGGTGCTGCGTCGGTTTGGACATGTAGAGCGAATGGACAGCGAAAAGGATCTATGATGGAATGTTGATGGATGCAGAAAACGAGGAAGACCGAGGAAGACGTGGCACGATCAAGTCCATCAAATACTTGAAGATGGACAAGTCAAAAGTAGGAATAATCGGCGTGCGTGCATGAGAAGATGTATAAATTTAGAGGAAGCGAGGTTTGTATGCAAAGATATTGTGATATGCTGTTCTATCCTCTATGCCTACCCCTACGGAGAAACGGCGTGATAGTTTGTTGTTGTTGTTCAAAAAAAATTTCATTTATAAAATACCATAAAATTCTTAAATTCGGTATTTAAGGGACCAAAAAAATGTACAAAATGGAAGGTAGTGAAAATAAATAATTCAGCAAATTATTTTTAAAAAAAAATTATGCAGTAATGTTTGAACCGTTTTTTTATTGCAATTTTTTGAATATCACATTCATAAATAATAAATCTCTCTAAATCATAATAAACCATCTTTGAAATTACATCTAAAATACAGAAATGGCGGCAATAAATATGTGTGTAAAACACAGTAAACTGCTTGCCAAATTCAAATATTACCCCCAATTAACATTTTTCATAACCCCGGTTTTACGTTGAAAACTTTTCAAAACTCATCCTATCTGTCGAAAGACACCGAGCCGCGCGCCGCTGCGTTTGCCCAAAATGGTGAATAAAATCAAGGTACATTAAAAAATGTGCAAATTGTTGTCTCAAACTAAATTCAAAATAGGTGCAGTGTAATTGACCATTTTGTTTAAGTGTCTAATTTTGACATATGACTAAATTGTGACAGTTGACGCATGTTTAGGAAGAATAAAGTCTAATAAATTACGATGCAGAATGTTTGAAAATTCAGCAATAGAAATATTATTTGAAGTTATAAACATAATTTGGAAAGAAGATTGTTTAAAAGTGTGAAACAGTTTTGCCGCGATGTAAATGACAGTTGAAATTATGTGGTGCCATACTAAAAAAAGTGATACCATGTTAACAAAATTTCCCAATTTTTATGGAAAAAATCATCGTATGCATTTTATGCGAATTCAAATTTTTATTTTCGTGTTTTTAAGGTTAAGTACGTACATAAAATTATTTAAACATGTTTTATTTTTAAATTAAAAAAAAACACTGTGGCATTGATTGAAAAAATATTTTTTTTTTTAATGAAATCATAGGTAAATATGAATAATCCTCAATTATGACAGTTTTTATAATTTTTCTACAGTTTTTCATTTCCTCACTTGAGCGTTTTCCTCAGTTTAACACCTTTTTTCACTGCTCCCTTGAAAATGTAAAACAAGGGGTTTAATGTATGTTTGTTTACAAAGTGTAAAAAAATGTAGTATAGTGTGCAAAGTTACGACTCATAATATGCAATGCTTACGGCTGTAGTTGTGTGCGTTACTAAATGTATGTATTACGTGTTGTTGGACGTGTGGGTGTGGCAGCGTGTCCCCACAAGGGGTGCTCCAAGATGTTCCGCGACAACAGCGCCATGAGGAAACATCTACACACGCACGGGCCGCGTGTGCACGTGTGCGCAGAGTGCGGTAAGTCCCCTTTCCTTTCTCCATTCCGCCTGTATTTAAACATCCACATTTCCTTAAGTTTTCCGTCTGTTGACTTTAGTGAAGTAAAAGAGCCGAAACCTTTATTGATATGGGTGAGATTCATCCGGCTGATATTTTTCACTTTACTAGGCAACGCGTGAAAACACATTTTAAATGTCTAAATGTTTGAAGACAGGCTGGATTTTTTCCTTATAGTCCTTAAAATATAGCTGGATTAAAATGACAGCTGCCAAACTAATGTCACTCGTGATGGAAAATTATTGATCATTGATCATGTACCGATCAAATCGATTTTATCAGTTTTTTCATGAAAACATGAGACTCTTGTTTCCGAAAATTGAAATAAAAAAGCAAAAACAAGCCTATTATGTGTGTGTTTAAGACAATTATTTACTAAAAATATGACATTAAATACTTTTTTCATGAATAACAACAAATGAATTATTTTTTTATTCAATCAATTTACGTTGATCAATTTGTCCCATCTTTAATATATTTGCAAGATTTTAGTTTTAAAGCTGATTTTATATAATTATGTTGATTTATATGTCAAGCATTGTATTAAAAAAAAAATAATATGCCAGATACTAATGATTTTTTGTGTGTCATACTTTACTACAAAGTTATGTCGTCACTTTTGCTGACAACTGTCATTCTAATCAAGCTATATTTTAAGGACTATAGGGAGTTATTAAGATCTAAATTTATTGCAACAGAGAGGGAAAACATTTTGATAAGGGTTCATAAGACTTGTCATCGGCATTCTGCCTATGTCTAAACATACACATGTCACAAGCCCTGTAAATGCCTAGACTTCCATATTCCCTTCTCGAAAATGTAACTAAAATGTATGACCAAAAAAGTCCAGATCTTGTCTCGAGTTAACAATACGACAAAGACGGGTCATTGGAGAATTAAGGCCATAGTTTGTTCTATGCTGATTGATAAACAGTACTTCATTGTTTCTCAACCTACGAGTTGGAATATTGAATTTTACTTGTCCCAGTAATGATGGCACATCGATTATACCATTTAGTATGCCGAACATATGGAATCAATATTAGTTCTACGTTTTTGTAGACCATACATATTTAACATGGATTCTATATCAGCATAAGAATAGTTACCTCTCTCTAGTCCAAGCATCCACGCTACTTTTCGAAGCAAGCGACGTTGGACTGATTCAATGTGATTTATGCGATTGACATAGAATTGAGACCAGACCAAGGAGGCATATTCTAGAAGAGAGCGAACAATTAAGCAATAAAGAGTTTTGATTGCACAGACATTAGTAAAATCATTTTATACATAATTTGTTTGAAAATGTTTCCAGGCAAGGCGTTTGTGGAATCTTCCAAACTGAAACGCCACCAGTTAGTTCACACGGGGGAAAAACCTTTCCAATGCACGTTCGAGGGCTGCGGGAAACGATTCTCTCTAGACTTCAACTTGAGGTATGTACGTCTCTTGAGGGAAACTGATGAGATACTGAATTATTACCATGACTGCCCCTGGGTGAACTGACTTCATCCCAAGAAAAATATCCATTCCACCAGGGTGGCTTCAGACTGGAATAAAATGCCGAGCCTATGCTTTTTGGAAGGAAGAATACAGACAAAAAGCAGTACACGAGCTACCAGCAAAGGCTGCCTGTCCATACCAAAGACAGTGAAATCCCGAAATCACGTCCCCGCAATTTATGTATGGTATTTTAGTGACCGCCCGAAACAAGATTTTCAGCCACAACCGAAATCAAAACCAAATTTTGCTTTCTGCTCTAGTTTTGGCTGAAGCTGACATCGAATCTTATGTAAATAAGTTAATAGTCACTTCAAAACGCCCGAAATTAGGCATTTTTATTGTAAAACCTTACGAGTTCATTAAAATAACTGTTAAATAAAATATTATTGCTACCAAAAACATTTTTCACTTTGTGGTATGACATTTTACACTTATTTGTTTATAAATTTGTATAAACCACTTTAATTTTTTTTTTTAATTTCACTTCGACCGGTTTCGAGGTTACTACCTCATCCTCGGGAATTTAACTAACTTATAATTACACGCGTTGCTATTTATATGATAAAATATTGTATGAAAGAGACAGAAAATTTAAAGAAAGAGAGAGAAGGAAGATAAAATAAATCATAACGGGAATAGTTTTAAAAGAGGACTCGTAGTTAAATTTAATTGATTATTTATTATTTGAAGTTTTTTAAATTAATGGCTGTAAGTTAGTTAAATTCCTGACGATGAGGTAATCGAAACCGGTCGAAGTGTAATTTAAAAAAATAAAATAAAAATTAAAGTGGTTTATACAAATTTATAAACAAATAAGTGTTATTTTTATTTATATCCCTACAGAGATGAGGTAGAATTTTTTCAAATTCAGGATTATGGATATTCGAGCGTTTACAGGGTAGTAGTACTAGAATGTTGTAGTACCTACTTAAAGTGGCCACTTAACCCAGCCAATGACAGGTCATAAGCCCTGTAAACGCTCAAATGTCCATAATCCTGAATTTGAAAAAATTCTACCTCATCTCTGTAGGGATATAAATAAAAAAATATACCTACTCCCTTTTGGGAGAAATCCAGATTTGTGTATGTACAAATACACGTACCAAAATAATGTTGTGAAATAAGTGTTAAATAAAATACAGTAAAACCTCGTTTTTACATTTTCCTGCTTTTTACACCGAAATGTTTAGGACCCATTTTTCTTCACGCATTCTCATACAAATATTCCCCTAATTAACGTGTTTTCAGTTTTTCATCGTCCCGATTTTACGTTAAAATTTTTTCGGAATTCATTTGATGTGTCAAAAAAGCCAAAATTATGTCGTAATAATGGTGCCGCGGTCCGCGCGCCACCGCGTGCGCCACGCGAATGAAGGATGAAAACAGGAACACAACTAATAAAGGATAAATTATTGTCTTAACCTAAATTCAAAGCAAGTGCAATGTAATTGACCTTTTTGAACTGTCTTCCTTTAGGGTTGTTTAAGTTTTCATTTGAACAAAACCGTCACATTGACTTGTACACATCATGATACGCAGTTGACACTCAGGAGCAATAAAGATTTAATATCATTAAATTGTGATGTTTGAAACTTAACAATAGAAATATTTGAAGTTATAAAAAAGTTGTTATAAAAGTGTGAAACAATTTTGCCGCGATATATATGACAGTTGTTTTTAATGATGCCATAGAAAAAAAAGGGATACCATATAAATAAAATTTCCCAACATTTAGGGGAAAAATTATTGTATGTTATTTTATGCAAATTCAAAATTCTATTTTTGTTTTTTTTTTATTCACACATACAGTAATTTTAACACGCTGTTTTTAAATCAAATAAAAAAAAACAGATTACATAATATTGTTTGAAAATATATAAAAACATTTTTAGTGATATCATTAAAAATATTATTTTTTTTGTCAATTTCCACTTATCACCGTTTTTACAATTTTTCTGGAAGTATACGTACACTATAGTGTAGCAAATCAATTTTATTTTTATGTAATTCCTATTTTTTCTGTTCATTTTTCATTCCCTCACTTTAGCGTTTTCCTCAGTTTAACGCTTTTTGTTCTCGAAAAACGCAAAAAGGGGCTTTTACTGGATAATGAATTTGGCGTGTTTCAGGACTCACGTTCGCATCCACACGGGAGACAGACCGTACGTGTGCCCCTTCGACGGCTGCAACAAGAAGTTTGCGCAGAGCACCAACTTGAAGTCTCACATACTGACTCACGCAAAAGCCAAGTAAGAAACCGCATTTACAATTCAGTGCCACTCGTCGGCCATCAAAAAATGTAACAAAATTATGCTAATATTAAAAATGGGAAATCGGCTCATGCTCAGCCTCACAGTGCAGTGGTCAGCGCGTTTGCCTACCATCCAAAAGGCCTCTGGTTCGATTCCTGACATGGTTGTCATGAAATATTAACTTAAAATGTTTTTTTACACTAGAATATTTCCTAGCACCTGAAACGTAAGACTGATCATCTTACCCTCATGAGGGTTACACGTAACAAAAAAATGATCGAGATACGCTGCGATTGGTGCACCAATGCAGTGCCCTATGCACCATTAGGCGCGGATAGGGAATTATGTTGATTGTGAATTCTGTCCGAAAAAATAAATTGTAATATTTTTAATATGTCAAGAGGTCTTGATTTCACTCTCTAGGGAATTGTAGATTTAAGTTTGTTGCAAAGAAGTATAGGCATTTGCAGGGCTTATGACCTTTCATTGGCTGGTTCAAGTGGCCATTTTACACACTGCAACATTCACCATTGTGTCTTTGTTTAAACATTCACATTTCATCATTCAGACTGCGTCTCGCGGCATCTGTAAAGAATCTGAGTTTATTGAAATTTTTAAAAATTAATTTTTCTTTGTGTGTAATTTTTTTTATAATGAAAAACGTTCAAATTCAAATTACGGGCAACTTCTAACTCTTTTTCATTTTAATTATCTGATAAAGCGCCACTTTGTTTTCGCCATAAAATTTCTGTACAAAATATTAAACTATAAAGTAGATACTAACCTCCTAAATAAAAAAACATAAAAATGCAGGATTGAGAACACTCAGACATCGGGAAATATTTAAACTGCCTAAGTTTTCAAATAGTGCTACATATCACACACCTATGGCCCGCATGTGTCAGGAATATAATATATTCTGCCGAAACAGTAAAATTGACATTTTTCATGATACTCTCTCAGCTTTTGCGAATAATCTCTTAGGAATAAATCTTATTTAATAAGTGCACACGTACAACTTATTTTTTAAAGTTTTCAAATAGTGCTACATACCACACACCTATGGCCCGCATGTGTCAGGAATATAATATATTCTGCCGAAACAGTAAAATTGACATTTTTCATGATACTCTCTCAGCTTTTGCGAATAATCTCTTAGGAATAAATCTTATTTAATAAGTGCACACGTATAACTTATTTTTTATTGCATTGTATCCTGTATAAAAAAAATATTTAAAAATATGTATTACATCATAATATACAGGGTGTTCTTTAAACTCTGTCACATTCGAAACCACGATGATCAGTATGGACAAGAAGACATATTAGCATATTTAAAAAAAATATTTAGAACGCAGAAATTTTTTAAAAGTAAAATATTCAAAAAAACAAATGGTTGCTTACTTCTGCAGGGGAGAAGCGAGGGGGGCGTAGCCATAATGTTGACAGTGTATCAGACTCCCCCTCCCCTCTCCTCGTTTCGCCCTTGCAAGCAACTATTTGCTTTTTTTTATATTTTCTTTTTTAAAATTACATTTGTTCTTAAAAAAATTATTTTAATGTGCCAATATGTCTTCTTGCTCATACTGATCATCGTGGTTTCGGATGTGACAAGGTTTCATAAACACCCTGTATATGCATGTAAAATTGTATCGACGAATGCTTTCAAATTGCATGTTTTCTTGTATGTATCTTTGTTGAATTACCTAATAAAATAATGATTTTCCAGATCCCGCGGAAGCAGCAGTATGAGCAGAATGGGCGGCTACGACGGCCGCAGCACGGCGCAGTTCGTCCAGCTCGAGTCGCCCGAGGACAGTCGCCAGTTCATAGTCTACGCCGACTGAATCTCCCATCGTCCTCCCGTCAATCTCACTCCCTCACCTCGGCCGATATTCGATAACGCAGTGGCAGTGGCCAACCACACTCCGTAGGATGTCGGTTTTGTGAAGAAGAAATCATCGTGCTCGGCGAAATTCCATTGTAAAAACGGTTTCGTGGCCCTGAATTATTTATTTATATACAGGTGTTCATTAAGCCCTGTCACATCCGAAACCACGTTGATCAGTATGAGCCAGAAGACATATTGGCACATTAAAATAATTTTTTAGAACGAATATTTTCTTAAAAAAATATCACAAAAGGAAATAGTTGCTTACTTCTGCAGGGGTGAAACGAGGAGTGGGAGAGGGGAGTCTGACACTGCGCCGCGCTCCCCTCACTTCTCCCCCGCAGAATTAAGCGACCATTTGTTTTTATAAATATTTTATTCAAAACAATTTTCTTTGTTCTAAATATTTTTTAAATATGCTAATATGTCTTCTTGCCCATACTGATCATCGTGGTTTCGGATGTGACAGGGTTTAAAGAACACCCTGTATGTATCGCATGTACACATACAACAGGTCAACCTTCGACGATATTTTTGTTCGGTATGTCCGAGAAGAAGCTCGTCTTAAAAGTGAATAAATGTATGGAAAAAACCGCAAACTAAAATGTCAAATAATGTTTCCTCATTATATCCGAGATCTCGATATTTCCGTGATCGTTTTAACCAAATTCGACTGTACATGAATTTGTACGTATGTCGAGTGACCCGTTCCACTGTCTTTACAATAATTCGTATTTGTCAATACGTGAAATCGACGCGTGTGAAAGTGAAAAACAATACATTTAAAATGAATATTTTTAAGAGAAAGTGACTCTATCACATTATTTAAATAATACTACGCAAAATGAATTTTTGATAGTTTTAATATAATTAATTTGAGGTGTTGAGAGTCACAGGAACTTAAATTGACGTTTGAACTGTTTTTGGCAAAATGGCTTCTAAATATTTATTACTTGTCTATCGAATTGAAAAAAAAAACACAGATGCTGATCTCTGTGCGGTAAGACTATGTTTGAATGATTTATGCGTCTGGGAAGTGTGTTTACTAGGGATGAAAAGACTGAAAGAAGAGTGATTGCCTGAGACAGGGTGAACGGTGCTCTTAAATCAACGTCGGCTAATAATTGTTTGTCATAGGAGGCTGAATAGCAGTTCACGGCGGAGTTCTGTCGCCGGCCTTTATGTATGTTTATGGGAGCGAATAAGGCATTAGAAAAACAAGGACGAAAGTAGGCTGAATGCTGTCAAAATGCGATCTCTCAGGCGAATGTGTGGTGAAACTATGCACATCTGGTGCACAGGTGTCGAGATCCGTGCAGTATGTTGGGCTGATACGAGCATTATCGACAGAATCAAGAGAGGAGGGCCGCGTTGGTTTGGGCGTCTAGAGCGAATGGACAGTGAAAGACTGGTAAAAGGATTTATGTTGTGAATGTTGATGGATGCAGAAAACGATGTGTGTATGTTTGCAAAGACAGAGTTGTGTGGCATTCTGTTCTCTCTACCTTCCCCTACGGCGAAAATGCATTGTGCATTGTTCATTAAAAATTAACGTCAAATAATGTCTAAAGTAAAAAAATGTATTTTCAAAAATAATTCCTTTATAGAATACAATATATTTTTCATGTACGGAATTAATTAAGTCTAACAAGTTCCTATGGGTCTCGGTGCCTCATTTTCATATTAGAAAATTTGTTCTAAAAATATGTTTACCTACCTTGAATGTCTAAAATTGCAATTGGATTAAATTTGGTTAGTTATTTTTCAAAATTCATAAGTCAGCATCTTCGTAAACTACCAAATTATTCTGCAAATATGTATGTAATTACGATTGACAGATAATCCAACATAGACGGAGAATCCTTTCGAGAAGGTAATATTGGAAGACTAGGCGTGTACAGGGCGTATGACCAGTCGCCGGTTGGTAATAATATTCGTCCAGGGCCTCCAGGATGAGAATTTAACATTTATCTTCAATTTTATCTGCCAAATAAAATTGCATTTTCTGCACAAAAAATTGGGCTGTGGTCCTGTGGCTAGTGTCTCGGACTCACGGCTCAAAGGTCCGTGGTTCAAATTCCCCCTCAACCCCAACTTGAATCCCATTTTCTAATAGTGAGTTATTTGCAACTTGTTGAAAATGGCCCTCAAAATTCATAAGAACGCAAATATTTATTAACATATTACAACAGAGATGAAGAACATTTAAGAGAAGGTAATATAGAAGTTTAGGCATCTACAGGGCTTATGACCTGTCAATGGCTGGTTTAAGTAGCCACTTTACACACTGTGTAACATTCACCATTCTGCCCATATTTGAACATCTATATTCCTTAGACTTCTATATTACCTTCTCTTAAATGTTCTTCATCTCTGTTGTAATATGTTAATATTTATTGCATATGAGCAAGAAAAGCAGTCACTACAGTAATTTTAATTTAATTTTCACTTTTTTGTACAAGATACTCCTTACTATTTTGCAAATGCAATATATTGTATTATTTTTTACAGTAAACGCCGATTTTTTGCCAGTGAACTGTATTTATTTACGAGGAAATCAAAAAACAAACCGACACGAGCGTTGACTTAGAGATTACACACGCGTTGACTTATGAACGCGATAACTTAAGCACGTTCATTATTGTTCATTGCGATCGCTCAAATGCTTAGCATGTTTTAAGCACGTCGATAGTTCAACAATGTTTGATTATGTCCAAATGCTTGCAGACTGGCTGGATTTCCTCCCTAGGGAGTTGTTCATATTTAAATTTATTTCAACAGAGAGGGAAAAAAAAATTGTGAAGGGAATATGGAAGTCTAGGCATTTACAGGGCTTATGACCTGTCATTGGCTGGTTTAAGTGGCCACTTTACACACTGTGTAACATTCACCATTCTGCCCATGTTTGAACATCCACATTTCCTCAACTCTTAGTCAACAGATGGAAGAGTTGAGGAAATGTGGATGTTCAAACATGGGCAGAATAGTGAATGTTACAGTGTGTAAAGTGGCCACTTAAACCAGCCAATGACAGGTCATAAGCCCTGTAAATGCCCAGACTTCCATATTACCTTCACAAAATTTTTTTCCCTCTCTATTGAAATAAATTTAAACGTCGATAGTTGTTTGTGATTGAACTACGGGTATCTTCGAGGTCGCTCGGGAGAGTTAATCTCCAATTTTACCGCCGTAGTGAAGACGCGGCTTCCGCAACAATCGGAAATCATTTGTAATTCTCCGTCTGTCTGGTAACGTCTGTCAATCCTAATTCTATCAGAGTGAAATCCGCATCGGGGTATTCTTGGATGATTTCCATGGAATGAATCATTTCTAGTTATTATATAAATGTGGAGTGACGTTCGCGACAACTCGCGTACAGAGACGATCCGGCTTCTGATTTGCAAAGTCCATATAAACTGTATAAATTAGATTTAATTAGACGTAAGGAATTGTATTTTTAAACAAAAATAATTTTTCACAATAAAATTATATAAACGTAACTGTGTTTTCACTTTTTAATTATTTAGATCTAAATTTGTCCCAACAGAGGGGGATGATGAAGACGTCCTGTTTAAGCGGGCGCTTTACACGCCATTCTGCTTATGTTTAAACCACATTTCCTCGACTCCTCATCTGTTGACTCATGTGAAGTAAAGGAGCTGAAACCTTTATTACGTGGGTGAGATTCATTCGACTGAACCAAATCACCTACAAATAAAGATTTCAGCTCTTTTACTTGACAAAAATAAAATATTGACATTGCAACAGAGATGAAGAACATTTAAGAGAAGGTAATATATAAGTCAAGGCATCTGCAGGGCTTATGACCTGTCAATGGCTGGTTTTAAGTAGCCACTTTACACACTGTGTAACATTCACCATTCTGCCTATATTTGAACATCTATATTCCTTCTATTCTTTCATCTGTTGATGTTTGTGAAGTTAAAGAGCTGAAACCTTTATTTATGCGGGTGAGATTCATCTAATTGAATTATTTCACCTACATACTAGGCAACGCCTGAAAATATTATTTTTTCAATTTCTATACTTCTTCATGGACCAGGTAATTTATCAACAATATTTTGAGTTTGTCCAAATTTTTGTAGACAAGGACTGGATTCAACTCCCTGGGGAGCTGCTTACATCAACACATTACAACAGAGATGAAGAACATTTAAGAGAAGGTAATATAGAAGTCAAGGCATCTACAGGGCTTATGACCTGTCAATGGCTGGTTTAAGTGGCCACTTTACACACTGTAACATTCACCATTCTGCCCATATTTGAACATCTGTATTCCTTCAATTCTTTTATCCGTGAAGAAGTATAGAAATTGAAAAAATAATATTTTCAGGCGTTGCCTAGTCTAGTATGTAGGTGAAATAATTCAATCAGATGAATCCCACCCGCATAAATAAAGGTTTCAGCTCTTTAACTTCACAAACATCAACAGATGAAAGAATTGAAGGAATATAGATGTTCAAATATAGGCAGAATGGTGAATGTTACACAGTGTGTAAAGTGGCCACTTAAACCAGCCATTGACAGGTCATAAGCCCTGTAGATGCCTAGACTTCTATATTACCTTTTCTTAAATGTTCTTCATCTCTGTTGTAAAATGTAAATGTATTTAGATA